>NW_007580650.1:5130-8927 GCF_000690725.1 Stegastes partitus | reverse complement strand
CATGTATGAGTGAGTGTGTGTCTGTCTGAGTGACTGTAATTATATTTGTCTGTCTGTATTTTTCTGTGTTTCAGTCCATCTCAAATGGTCACATTTAAAAAAAAAATAAAAAATTATTACTGCTCAACCATCTCTGATTTGTATAAAATATTTTTACTGTTTAGTCACATAACATAGAAAAATGTCTCACTTGTACATACAGACAGACTCAGTCTCACTCTTTCACTGACAAGCAGACAGACTTATCCTCATACATATTCAGTTTAAGTGAAGTGTTCAGTTTTGTCTGAAACAACCTCTGAGAGGACCTGCATCTGTTCCATAAGTCCCATGTAAGAAGACATCATCACATCCTGAACAGAGGTCCAGAAGGACACAGAGTTTTAAATACATCAACTCAGTGCTCATTCACAGTGTTGTTGTCACTCTTAGGTCTACAGGTGGATTCAGAAGGAGGACCAGAAGACCAGGAGATACTCTGAACATCGAGTCCAGTCATCGGGGAAGAAACGTTTGCTGTTCATCCTCTCTGTCATCACTGTGGACCAGGAAGACAAGTGGAAAACCCTGCTGTCCTCAGGAGGAAGGGCCACCCCAGAGAGCCTGGTTCCTCCCAAGGTTTCTTCCTCTCAGAGGGAGTTTTTCCTTGCCACTGTCGCCCCACACTCACTGGATAGCAGAATAGCCATCTCATCAGCAGAGACATCCTGAAACCCCCTACAGAGTCGATGTCGTGCTGTAGTGATGCTCATTTTCTGCACCAGTGTTTGGCTTGCTCTCTGGAAAGAACTGTGTAAAGAGATAAACAACGGAAATTAAATTCCTTAAAATTGGATCATTTTAGTCCTTGTAGTTTTACGATCAGCGAGTTTGTTTGGTTGAAATCCAGTGAAGAGGAAGTCACAGATGTTTCTGGACAAAGTGTTCAATGGCTCCATTACAGTTTTCATTCTTTAAGAACACAGTAGCTCTGGATGTTTAGTGAGGCTGTTGCAGCCATTAGAGATAGGAAGAAATAAAATAAAAATAAAAATGAATTGAAAAAAATAATAATTTAATTCCATTCACTTTTTGCATAAAATACACATCAAAAAGCATTTAGTGTTTTTTCAGGTTTACAGATGACTTGTTCTCATGATATTTTTATTACATTAATATATCAACCAACTTTACCTACAAGATGTTTTACGTGAAATCAGAAATTAAATATTAAGACTCCAGACTGTAAACATAAATGTCATTAAATCTAAAGCCAATTTAACATGAAGTGAAAGCAAGTGGTAATAAAATAATATAATGTTGATTTTAGAAATAATAATAATAAAAAAGCAAGCTTTAGAGATCTGAGCAGATACTATACAATACCATAAGAATTCTAATAAACATTAAACTGGCTTATTTAACTGTCAGGAAGTAGTAGCCAGAGGAAGTGCATAAAAACTCCACTGATGCTTATGCATGTAGTAAACAAAGAGCAGAACGCTCTCACTGTGGCTACTATGTACTGTAAAATGACTAAGTACAGTAGTCTAGTATCAAATCAAATCAAGTTTATTGTCATTTTGCTGTACATACACAGTAGTACAGGCAAGATGAAAGTGCGTTTCTTCAGGATCCAATAACTTCAAGCAATTTAAATAAACAGGTGTTTCCATGTTGTATCTGGTGTTTACATGGTACAGACTGAATGTCTCATCTTCAAACATGTTGAAGTACTGCACTGCTCTCATCAAGAGGTGATATGAATCTACGCCAATGCACAGAAGTGCATGAGGAGAGCTGAGAGATCAGTTTAGAAATGTTTATTTCACTGTACGTGGAGTAAGTCCCTGTGGCGTCACATTGTGTAATAATGGTGTAATATGTAACAGTGTCATACATTTTCACCTCATTGTTTAATAACAAAGCATTTTATAATAAACTTTGACATATGACCTGTCACATATTGCAACAGTTATTACAAAATGCGGGTGTAGCACCTTTTTTGTTTTGGAAGAAAATGAAATCATTTGGTGCAATGTGTAATAAACCATAGAAATTTGTGTCCTAATAAGAAAAAACCTCACACCATCAGAACAACATTAAGTATTCCAGCTTAATTGGAATTAATTGAAAGAAAAAGAAAAAGAAAAAAAACTGGTAGGATGTTTCATTGGTGAAACCTAAATCAATGTAACTGTATTCATTATTATGGAAAATGTGTTTGTAAGCTCAGGTCATGTTTAAAAGTGATTCCCAGCAGTAGAAAAGCAATTTTCATCTGGATAGACATGTGGGACGGACGGACAGAGAGACAGACACACATGGTGAAAACTATACATCCTGTAATTAACACCATGCACACATGCAAGCAAGAACACAAACTATAGCAAAGGAAAAAGTAGGAATAGTGCTGACAGGACAGAAAACCACAATTAGTTGCTTCACTCAGCCAGTAAAACTGTTTGGTAAATTTTCATTCATACATGTCAAAGTAAATTTTAACCTGCATTCGTCAGTTTGGCAGGTGTTGCTGTCATATTGAGCCCGAGCAGAATGCATGCATGTTCTACAAGCAGCCACCAGGGGGAGACCCAGACATGTTGGCTTCGGTTTTCAGGACCAGTTTTGTCGTCCATCCACTGAAACTGGAAAATGGCCAAATTGAAAGACAACAGGATGAAAGGCGTGAACAAAGAACAGATGTCAGATTCAGAACATCTCTTCTAGAATTTTATGTTGATTGATTTGCAGCTATAGTGGCCTATGAAATGCTAACAGATAAAAGACCAAACTTTTGAGTTAGCACGAGCAATAATGGTCTGATTAGCAATGATAAGCTAAACTCGTAAATGCCAGATATGCAGAGAAAGACCCGAGATGACAGCCTCACTATTAAATGTCAAATGAATGTATTGACATAGGAGCAGGTCAGACATTTCAGACTCCCAGGTCCACTGACTCAATATTGAGCAAACTAAGTTGCCGCAATGAATGCAAGCGTCATGGGGTTGCTTCCAGGCCAGGCCTACTTAGGAGAAATAGCAAGTGGATGGAGGCCTGGATCTTGTTGAGGCACATAGGCTATGGACACTTCCAAATCAAGAACATTTTTTGGAAGAAATAATATTGTTTTGCAACTTGACAGAAAGGAAGGAAGGAAGCTTTAAATAAAGATGTAAAGAAAGAAGTGAGGAACTGTTGTATTGTTGCTTTCTATACCTTACTCAATCATGTTCTGACTGGTTATCGTTCATCTCACATCAGTCGTTACAAGAGAAGTTTATGTTGGAGGAAATATTCTGTTGTGAGAGAAGTTTTTTTTAAATTTTTTTTTATCACATCTAAAGTAAATTTCTTTGTATACTGGAAATATTTTTAAAAAATGCTAATAGGCAATTTGATGTTCATTTACTTTTATCCTCTGTTGTTGCATCAACACACAAATGTAGCTGAAATACATTTATATTTCCATTTGGTAATTTTCATGTCAGTAATACTTAATTAGTGCAGCTTTTGTCTCTATAGCTTGCACACACATTTTCCATTTTCATGAATGCAGTTACATTTGATTTAGATTTGACCAATGAAAAATACTACGAGTTTGTTTTTTTTTTGTTGTTGTTTTTTTTAAAAATTAATTCCAGTTAAACTGGAATGCTTAATGTTCTGATGGTATGATCAGAATGATACAAATGGCACCTCTTTCCAACTGTTGTAATACAAACCACAACCTACAACCGGCTAAAATCTTTTATTTTATTTTTTTTCTCTTTTCTCAAACTGACACGTCCTCCGTTCTGTATGAATGACATTGA
>NW_007580650.1:2602-3620 GCF_000690725.1 Stegastes partitus | reverse complement strand
AGTTTGGGAACTTCTCCAGGTTTCTGAAGGTACCAGTTTATGTCATCACCTATAGGTCTGCTGGATTTACATGTGATGGAGGCAGTCTGTCCTGGAAGAACAGACTGAGACCCAGCAGACTGAGTCAGGAGGATTTCTGCTGGTGAAGCTGAAAAGATAAAAAAGAGGAGAAGCGTTATTGAGAAAAATCCAACCTGGAGACAAATGATCAGCATCCAGTCTTACTTCCAGTTAATTCAACTGCATAGAGTCTTAAGAACTCTTTAATTTATTCTACATTGGCTTATTCAAACAACAGAATAGATGTTTTTAATGTTTAATTGCACACGTTTGGGTAGTTTATACTGTCTGTATGCTGACACTGTTCTGATTTAGTAGATGTAGTTATATAGAGGGGGTCACTTCTGTTTTGTGTCATTTTATGATCCCAGTTGATGGACCTTGAAGTTTTCTTTGGCATTTTTAACACAATATTTTCTGAGATATCTGTTATGTTTGGGTTTTGATTGATTATGAAGATTTCTGATCCTGAAGTGTGTCAATATATATTGTGTGTGTGTGTGTTCAGTGAACCGTATTAGTTCAGTTTCTGTTCAGTGTGACTGAGGGAGGTTTTTGTACGACGCTTTTTCACTGTGTGAACGAATACTGACTGTTGATGTAGAATTCAGCCATACAGTAATAAACTGCAGCATCTTCAGTCTGGACTCCACTGATGGTCAGACTGAAGTCAGTGTTTGATCCTCTGCCTGTAAAACGAACTGGAATCCCTGATGCGCGAGAGCTGGCCAAGTAAATGAGCATTTTGGGAGCTCCTCCATCTCTCTGTTGGTACCATGAAAAGTAGTTTCCATTATTTACCCTCTGACTGGTCCTACAGCTGATGGTGACGGAGCCTCCCAGAGCAGAGCTCACTGCTCCAGGCTGAGTCAGTGTGGTCTGTCCTCTGGACTCTGAGGATACAGAGACACAAACAGAAAGCAGCATCATGGTTGTGTGGGCTTCATTTCAGAGGGAT
>NW_007580650.1:0-1453 GCF_000690725.1 Stegastes partitus | reverse complement strand
TTCAAGTGTCAGGACTATAAAGTCTCCCAGAGCACTGGAGCATGGTGCTGCTGATGCAAAGTGGCTCTCTATGGAAATGTCTGACTGACTTGACACAATTTGAAAGGAAAATGTCAACTCTCATAACAAATTATTACTGTTAGAATAATACAGGACAGTCTGGAGTGCACTAATATCTGTCTTAATTAACATGGCTATTTAGATTGAAACTTGGACAAGATATTTGTTGAAATCATTTTTTGTTGTAATTTCTCACCTACCAGAAACTACATTGTGTGAATTCCTAAATATAAAACAGAACAATGTAGATTTTTAGGTTTAGAAATGAAAAGCAGGGTATCATCTGCTTAAGTGAACATGAATTTAGTGTTGTTCAAGTCTAAAATGAGCTCTCACTCTTAATGCATTTGATGGATTTATAAGAAGTGTGTCAGAGAGTACGGAAGCGCTGAACTGCCACTCCCCCCCCAAAAAAATAATAAAAGGATCAGTATTTCGTTGTAACGTGAAAGTGTCTCGTTATAACGAGACAATATTTATCACGTTGTAACGTGAAACCATATCACGTTTGGGAAAACAGCGGGCAGAGCACGGGTAAAGGGAGGAATATGGCTATTTCACACAATTGCATTAAGTTCTACTTCATGCTTGGGTTGAGACATGGTGACATTCTATACACGAAAGTCACTCTTCTGGTACACTACGATTTCGTAGAAACTTCAACAGTGGGGCATCGCTCAGGGCTGCCATTGTGTCACCAGCTGCCACTGCAACGGCCAAGTGCCAGTTCACAACCAGGGCACAGGAGTCCTCCTCTGCTGAGACCAACGTGACACCTTATCACATTATAATGAGATGAATACGTATCACCTTATCACGTGAAACGTATCTTGTTATAATGAAATAAAAATGTATTTTGTTTTAATGTGATAAGTTAGTATGTTGTTAAAACGCGATCATATCGTTATAACGTGAAAAGTTTCTCGTTATTAACGAGAAACTTTTCACGTTATAACGAGATACTGACCCAGTTCTTTTTTTGGAGGAGTGGCTGTTGAGCGTTTCCATAAGAGAAAGTCATTCATTTAGCAGTTCATATATTTGCTGTTTGACATTTAAATAGGCAGATGTAGTTTGATCGTATGTCCCTTGTAGCTCCTAGTTTTATATGGTTCCAATTCATTTTAAATTTCCTTAAGATAACACAACTTTACATATTAAAGATAATATTCGTGCATGTCGAGGGATGTGAAGATTTTATTTGTGCTTCATGTTTTCTTCAAACATAATAGAGATTAAGTAGCTGTGATCCAGACTGAAGCTGAGGTCAAAGGTCATGATGGAAACTTTTTACATTTTTTTGTCCCAAGTTGGATCCTCTTGATTATTTGAAAAGAAAATGAATAAGCAGAGTTTATATTCAACAAGAACATGAAACTACAATGGGACATGA
>NW_007580649.1:0-6284 GCF_000690725.1 Stegastes partitus | reverse complement strand
CACACTCAGAATCACACATACACACAAATAAACACAGAAACTCACAAATATACAAACAGAACTGTTACACATATTGCTACATTATTTGTTGCTTGAGGACAGACAGACAGACAGACGTGTTACCTGTTGAAAGCGTGGAGCAGGTCCAGCTCTGCTCTGTTTGTGGTGTTGATGAATTTACACTGAACAGGGAGGAAGGTGCCATCTTCATCGCACTGAGGAGGAGAAGGAGGAGAAGGAGACGTGGAGGTGTGGAGGAGACGTCTCTTCCTCACCTCACAGCTGCCGGGACCTGCAGCACACAGGTGAGTCAGCTGGGGACCTCAGTTTGGCACACAAACATATTTAAACACAAGAGGAGAGTGTCTGTACTGAACTAAAAACAGCATGTGTTGGCTGCTGCAGGATTTCATCTTTCACTCATAAAACCTGGTAAAAATAACCCCCCAGGGGTATCTTCTCCTGATCTTTTGCCACAACCCTAAGAAGAAGCCTCTTTTCAAGCTTTCCCATTTAGTTTTATGTTAACAAATCTGTAGTCTGGTATGCTTTAATTACCCTCTAAATGTGTTCACTTAAGCATATTTCTTGCATAAATATCATATTGATATTCAAAAAATACATATTTTAAAAGAGAGCAGACATTCTTAAAAATGGCGTGTTTCCTTGGTTTACTTTACTTGTGAAGGTCTAAAAATTGGACAATGGTAAAAATTTTCACTTCTTTAAATTCAAAAAGCAACCTTTCATATATTCTATATTCATTACAAATAAAGTGAAATATTTTAAGTCGTTCTTAGTTTCATTTTTATTTACTTCTATGAATTTGTGCTGTTTAAATAGTAATGTACTCAAACTGAAATACTATATTTCAACTTTTCATGAGATATAAGCCAAAATGAAAAAAAGGAAAGGCTTGAAATATTTCAGTTAAAGAGTCTAGAATGTATACAAATTTCACTTTCTTAAATAACTGATGGAAAATATGTAAGTTTTTGACAATGTTCTAATATTTGAGATGCACTAGTGTAAGCAGTTGTACTACTATGTTTATTGGAGTAGCAGTGGTGTCAGGATGAGTATCAGCAGTAGTGGTACGTACAGCGGTGGGGTCGGCCGCTCTGTCTGGTCCCATAGAGCTCCATGCCGTCCTGGTCCACACACCAACACTGCCCCCTGCTGGACTCACACTGCACCTGCTCAAACAGGCCTGAAGCAGAACAGCGCAGCACAGACTGCAGCTGGCAGGCAGTCGGACCTGCAACAACACAGATATTCATGTTGTAAGTTGACAACACATGCAAGTTCATCGGACTATCATTTTTTTATTAGTCACATGATGTTGACTATCAACTCCTAAGTCAACCAGGGTTTCTGAACCTGTTCAGGGCACGCTCACATGAAAGAGGCAGTGTTAGCACCAGATGACCAATTAGCAACAGGGACAGCCATTAAACTAACTATTAACTTGCTTCGTGTAAGGAAATTGTTGCATAATATTAGATGCAAAAAAAACCCTACAAAAACACAACACTGTGATATGATCAGCATCACATCAGCCACACAGAGCTCTAAATATACTGATGCTGCATTGGACTGGACATGCAAAACAGACAAAACACAACACACACATATAAACAACACACACACAAACAACATGTGATCTGATTAGTAAAGGTGCTGTTTTGTTGCTGTGTTTCTCACAGTGAGGAGCAGAGCTGTTGGTTCGAGTTCCAGCGACCTCCTGACCTTCAGCGTTGACGCACCAACACTCCTGACTCTGACCGCTGCACTGTACAGGTCTGCACACACACATACGCGCACACACACACACACACACACATTTCATGCCATCATATTTATGTGTATCTTAAAGTAAATACAGATTAAAAAAGGACACTCTATCATCCAACTTGTACATAAATATGACGGGGATGATATTCGTTTAAATATGCTGATAAAAACTTGTAATAAAGACAAATGTGTATTTCAGGCACCTTTATCAGTCAGGACAGTCTGATTTATAATTCTGGGTCATACAGGCTAAAGTAAAACATACATAAAGTTTACTGATGAAGAACTGCATGATGCATTCACATTATCTGAAACAAAATATATTTCTGTGTTGATCATGTTTTGGTATTTTGTCTTAGGCTTTACATTCATATAAAAGTAGAAACAAAAATACAATGACAATAATAATCTGTCTTCATGTAGCACTTTTTAAAATCCAGGTTATGCAGCGTTTGAAAGACAGATAAACACATAACGTAACCAACACAGTGTTGAAAGAGGTGCAAACATTACTGAAAGAAATACATGACAGTTTAACGGAAAAAACTTAATGCAAAGAGAATCAGTAAAAGGCTTTCTGTTTGAAATAAAAAGTAAAACAAATAGGGTTAAATCTTAAAGTCTGTCCTAAAACATACTGGGGACCAGCATAAAGAGGCTGGAATGGGAGTTCTTGTCAAACTTTAGAAATATAGATGTATTCATATCAGTACCTGAACCTGCCATCTTCTGTACAGTGAGGGATGTGACCTTGTTGCTTGGCAACAGCGACGCCCCTCAGAGCCTCACATTGGCTCAGGGTCTCTGACTCCAGCTGGTACTCTGAACAAACAGGTGACAACAACATCATCAAGAACCACATGACCAAAAGTTACCTTTTCCTCTTTTAAAAATATTATTAGATATCTACAAATGTCTACAGTTTAGGTTTGTTTGTTGATGCTGCTTTTAATCTGTTGACTCTGTGTCACATGACTAACTGGCAGCAGAGTCCATCAGTCTGAGGAGCATCAAAAGGAAAAACTCCTTAAGTGTGCTTTAAATTTAAGATGTCAGGTCTGATAGCTTCCCTAAACTGAACTGCAGTGACCCAGAGTGAAGCTACAGAAGATTAAAAACACTTTAAACTGCAACTGTCTTCATTAAAGAAGTGTACACAGCCGCAGCACAAAATACACGAGAAAATCTTAACTTTTACTTTCCTACTCTTTATCATTTATCAGGTTACAGAGTCATGAATAAATTCATCTTTAGCAGAGTGTAAGCAGCACAGACATACCATATGTATTGTAAAGTGCCAAGATTTTCATTTTAAAGTTTAACTGACAGAATTATCATCAAATTCTTACAGGTAAATAAGTTAAACAGCTATAAAGTTTGAGGCTTTTGGAAGGTTTAAGACTATTATCTGAAATGTAAGACTTGACTTGAGAGCCTTCCTTAATTTATGTCCTACATAGTTATATTAAATGTTGCTAAAGTTTAAAATAATGAGATAAATGTATGTAAAAGTACATGTAGTACAGCTCACATACACTGAGTGCTGATCCAAAGCAGGCTTCCCAAAGTTCGACAAACAGAAGAAAGTGACCTCTTAAAGAGACAGGAGCTAAAACATATCTGAGGAGCTACATAAAGGGCCAGTATAAGACGAATAATTGTGCATGCTGAGGTTCTGCTTCTGTGAAAAAATGTTCAAAGAACCACTGAAACTTCAATAATGCTGCAGAGAACTAACAGAAAAAGAAATATAGAACAAAGTCGACAGCGACGCAGTCAGAGAGGTGTTTACCTGAAGCTTTGCCCTGCAGCAGCGCTGGGCAGCAGACCAGGATGCAGGTGATTTGGAGCAGCCAGGCCATCGTCTCCGTGGTGACAGACTGAGCATCGCCGCCACCTTATAAACCTGCAGACCTGCTGAGTCACCGTGAGGAGGACGGATCGAGCAGCACACCTTCACCCCTCTTCTGTCCATCTTGGTGGAACCAGGTGTGCTTGACCACAACTCAGGAGGCGGGCAGCGAGCTGTGAAGCTCTCTGATTGGCCAACGAGGATCTTTAAAACATGAATGACGGAGGTCAGCACTCAGCGTGATGTCTGTTTTTCTTATTCCAGCACACTGAAGCAGTTTCACGTGAAACAGCCTCATACTAACAGCTCAGCATGACAAACAGAATCAAACAATGTCACAAACCGCAGCATTTACAGATACATGTCGAAAGATGGGCCTTTAAACACACAAAGTTCAATTAAATACATATGAAGTAACACAAAATACAACAATTTATACACATGCTGAAGCCCAAAACACAACAGAACATACCGCAAACCGCACACTCAAAGCACAAAAACAGCTCACAAATAGTAATTCAGTAACACAGTTGCAAGCGGGTATGTTGAAGTCCCAAACATAAAAAAACAAATACAGCTTTGCTGCCACTTCACCCAGCTTGTGTTACTGAGCCAGAAACCCTGAGAGGTCACTGAACACCTGAGGAGAACAGGTCAACAGGTATTCACAACAGCAGGCTGAAGTCTGGATCAAAGTATCTGTTCCTGTGGATAGTTGAGAGAGTAGAAGATCATCTGATCTCTGAAAGACATAGAGGTAACGATGAAATGTTCAAAGCAAGACTTGTGTATTACTTCTGTTTTGTACAAGGTTAGAGAGAAACCAGAATCAGGCTGTAGTTCACATCCATCTCCACATCTGTTGCTGAGTGGAAGTTGACTTTTGACCTTTTGGATATCAGAGATGAGTCCAAGTGAACGTTTGTGTCAAATTTGAAGAAATACGTTCAAGACGTTAAAGAGAGATTGCTTTCACAAGAGCAGGATGGACACTCTGAAAACCTGAAAACATTCAGCCTCTTTGAACCGGCTCTCAGTGTGTTTCAGCCTTGTTGTTGTGTTTTTTTCCCCACAAAATAAGGAGTCTGTAAATTAAAATGTTATGGTCATTAAAAAAATAAAAATAAAAAAAATGATATTGTAGGTTTTTAAGCTTCACATTTATATTAGTCAGGCAAATTTCCATGATTAATAGTAATGTGAAGCCTCAACTTTGATATTTAATTTAGTCAGATAAAACTTTTTAATAGAATATTGCATGAACTCAACCCTCATATTAAAATTAGAGAGGTAAATCTGAATTTTATAGAATACTGTGGGGCTTTTACCAATTTATGTAAATTACTCAGGTAAATTTACAGAATAAATAATACTGAAGGGTGCTTACCTAAAACTGTTCAGGTAAATTTGTAACATTAATCTCATTTCTTTGTTGGAAAACACTTTGGCTCCACCTCTGTTGATTTATGTGTGTTGTATAATTAGCACTGAAAACAGTTTAAGAGCAACAACTAAACTAGATGACAGCACAAAACTCACATTGAAAATAACCTGTAGATGGGAGAACATGCTTAAATTGTGTTGCTAGTTGATTAGCTAAACTGCTAAAAACACGAAAAGGGAAAACACTTATAATAAAACATAAAGCTCACCGTTGTTTTGTTTAAGTTTGTTTTCGAGCGCAGCCATTTTGTCTGAGCGGGAAAAGCTTGGCTCACTGCTGCCTCCTGTGGGCTGGAAGGAAACTGACTGGAATGACGGATGAAATAAACTAAAGTATTAAAAACTATTTTTCAGCGAATTTAAGCCACAACTGTTCCATAAAAATCAAGAAAAAAATCTAATGATCCAAATTTACCTTCTACCATAGTTTTTGTGATTTTTCGCTCTTCTAATGGGTGTTCTGAATTCAACTCGCTCGGTTGTAGTTCTGAAGTTAATTGATTGACGAGCCGATTTTAACTAAAAGAACTACAGAAATGCGCGACAGTTTACGACAGCTCATACCATCATACGTGCGAGCAGTAGCAGTCTATGGCAGAAACACGGGTGAGATTGTAAACGTATATTTCTTTGTAGTTTAGTAGATACGATAACGTAAAAATCACATTATTTATTATGACTTAGGGTGTTTGCATTGAACTTAAACTATTTGCATTTGCGAACACAACTAGCAACGTAGTTTTTGTTATTTTATTCAATCTCAATTGAAACACATCAGGTTTCTGTTGCATGAGTTTTGTTGCCACTCAAAGTTTAGTTAAACCTTCTGGCATCAGTCCAGCGTCTGTTTGCGCAACATAACGCCAGGAGTAGCCTGGAAATTTATCTAGCCGAACTTCATTACAATACCGTCGGTTTTAAAGTTTTTGTTCGTCAGAAACAATAAACGTTTTATGGCAGAAGATTCTGTGACATTTTCCTGACTCACTACGACTACTTACCTAATTCGGCGTACACAATATAAACCAACGAATGTTGGTTTTAGCTTAAATAGGGCATTCGGTTTACTAGTTTAGGTGATAAGGCTACTGCACACCGAGCGTATCACTGTGTAATGTGACATGACAATCGTGACATTTAATGTTAATATCACGAGGGAATTAAACTATTTATATCCCGATTATATTAGAACACA
>NW_007580648.1:2847-7219 GCF_000690725.1 Stegastes partitus | reverse complement strand
TTAATAGTGTGATGTACTTACCTGTTTTATAACCTGGAAAAGAAGAAGGAAAGTGTGACCAGTGTTGTTGCATATATTTAATTTCAAATTGTAGCATTGTGTATATTTCATTGTGTTACAGTTTTACAAAAAAGTACTGAGAAGATTCAGTAAAGCAACTTCATTCAAATCTACTGGGTCTCTCAAGTTTGTTCACTATCTGTCAGCCAGGACAGAACATGCCTCATTGTCTGTTGGAAAATAGTAAGTTGAGTAATTAAACATGAGACAAAGTCTTTGATTTCCTCTTTGATATCCTGGCATGATTACACATGAACCTTTATCTTGTTTGGCTGTGAACAGATTATTATATGACCCGTGTAGTGAATAAATCTGTTCGTTACACTATTTCACTATTGACCTTGGGGTGATCCGAGTGACCTACGTGTGCTCCCACCACCCCTATGAGAGCAGCATCACCCACAATAGCTGCGACTCTGCTCAAACAGGGTGAGTTCATCCTTGTTACTGTTACTGAGAGGGGAATCCCACCTGTTGGCCCTCTTTATACTAATTTGCATATTTAAATTGGGGGCGTGGAGAGGGAGGAGTCTGGTACTCCAACATGTGTTGAGGTTGAGTGAGATGTACAAAGGAAATGTGCTTGGATTCAGGCGTACATTCACTTTCGTTCATCTGGATTTTTTTGTGCATACGTAGTTTTCTGGATTGAAGCGTACTCCAGGTTTCAGTATGAAATCCACGCAAGTCTTTCTACATGAGGCCCCTGGTGTTGATGGCTCATTTTTATGTTTTTGAACAATGTAGTTAAGGAAAGATGATATAATTTTGAATCATTTGACTTTTCTGTGATATTGCACAGTGTTGTACTCACTTCCATTATATACTGCATTTAGGAAGGGAATGTGATAACTCTTCATGCTCCCTGCTTAACTTAGATTTCTCCATTGTTTTGACATTTGTGACAAACATAAAAACCAATTTATGTTGCTGCACATCAGAGAGGTGGGCATTCATTCAGCAGTTGAAACCATACTAGTCACGAGAAGTCAAAAGGCTAAAGGTAATAAAGGTCTGAAATCACTGATTCATGCTAATGAGATTGTAAAGAACAATTACTTTTACCTCAGTAGCAGTAATTTTTCGTTTTGTGGAAGTTAGTCAAGAATATAATACATTTCTGTTCCAGACACCTCTCCACATTTCCTTACATTAAAGATGTCAATTTAAAGACGAAAAAACCTCAATCCCCCACAGCCTACCATGAAAGCCTCTTCAAACCGGTGTGTGTTGTTCAGAACAAACCCGTGGCCCTCCAGTTGAAACGTCCTTAGAGCAGGTGTTTCAGCACCTGACTGAAGCAGTGATGTTACTATATGCAGAAGGGCTACAATAAACCACACGCAGTACACTAGCTTACGCAAGCAACCACCCAGACACCTCAGCCGGCTGGCCAGTAAAACCGCTGGGACGCCTGGGTGAGGTGGGGGATGAGGGGGGAGGTTGGGTCAAGAGCACCTTGTTGGCAGCAGGGGGAGGAGGGCAGCAGTCTGGATTCTTGGCATTCCTGGCCCACAAAGGCAGGATGTGTGCACTGGCCATGCTACATTTGACACTGATGGAGGAGTAGGAGGGGGTGGAGGTTGAGGTGGGAGGTGGAGGGGTTGCCAGTTTGGCACCCTCCTGCCTGGCCATGTGCCAACCATTGTTTGTCAGCCAGGCAAACATTTCCAAAACTCATGGAGGTCAGAAGTCACTGGCTGCTGCTGCCCCCCCTGTTTGTTTTCTCAGCTCGATATCTGACACCAACCACCGCCTGAACACTCCTTCCTCTAAACTCTTTCAACAATTCGTTTTTCATACAAACTTCCAACTTGTTTCCATGAGAACGCTAGTTTCTCACTTCAGTCATGTTCTAATCAAAGACGTGGCTAGACTCCTCAGAGTCATCTCAGTGTGAAACTTCTTTGAAATGTGTCAACAAAAACTTGCAGAACAATTCAGATTCACATTTTTAAAGCAACCAAGAGTGTAAACAGGAAGCGCATGCAGCATGCAGGAAGAGGAGCCGTAACATTTGAGCCAACCATAGACAACTAACAACAGGAACAGGAACCCAAACAGACCCACAGCACAGAGTGGATTACACAGAGTTTATACTGGATTCAAATAAGAGCTTGTGAAAGACAAGGTATGAGTCTGTACAAATTAAATGGAGCTACTAGAAGGCTTAGTGGTTTATATAAGAAACAGCCCCTCCAGTGTTTGAAGTGCACAGACACATGAAAAAATATGTATATTGAATAGAATGTTTTTTGTGTGCATATTTGAACAAGAACACATTTGATTCTCTTTCAAAGTGATATTCTTAAATAAATGAAACATAAAATTGGGTTTTATTGCTATTTTCATAATCTACATAAATAAAAAAAAACAAATCAGTCATATGGAAAAAGTTTGCACAATTATCACATCTTCAAATCCATAAAACCAGAATTCGGTGTTCCTGATTAAATGCCAATGATTAGAACCTTCTTATAGCAAGTGAATTAAAATTTCTGACATCAGTTCTCTGCTGTTGATTAAGTGTGTAATGTCACCATGCCAAGATCTAAAGAGCTCTTTGAGGCCTTCAGAAAAAAAAAGTTTTTGATGCCTGTGATCCTCGCAATCGGCTTAAAAATTTCTAAAATATCTAAAACAAATCATTCCATTGTAACAAAAAACATTTACAATTGGTTTCAAATGAGTGCCAGTTTGTCCAGGACCGGCTGCCCCAGCAAGGCCAGTCAAGGAGCAGACTGGCTGATGCAAAAAGAGTCTTTAAGAATCTGAAATTTCATCACAGGATTTGTAGGTAACTCTGCAGCTGTTGCTACAATCAGTAAGAGCTTCCATGTTGACTGGGAGGGCTGCCAGGAAAAAGCATCTGCAGTCCAAAACAGAGCATTAAAGCAAAACTACAATCAAAACAATGAACATATTGTCAGGCCCACTGCTGACTCATTGACTTTGGGGCTGAGGAGAATTTCATTGATTACAATCTAGTTGTGGAGCTACGAATAGAGACTGTTGAACTCCAGTGACCATTAGAACCCTTAATGGCCAACCATTAGCTCAAGTCCACCTGAAAACAAATCCAGTCACCAAAACACTTTCCAGGAACCTCTATGCGAACCTCCACCCAGCCAGGTTCTGGTCTTCTCCATCCCTTGTCTACTGCCAGACACACCTGGTCCCATATTGCCTTGGACTTTGTCACTGGCCTGCCACCTGCTGAAGGAGTGGCAGCCTCCATTGTAATTATCCTTTACCGAGCAATACAAGAGGTGGTTTCAGTTTGTTACATTACTCCTATGCATTTTCTGTTCTGGGCTACTATTTATACATTTCCCTCCCAGAGCTGTGAGCAGGTGTCATACCTCTGGGTGTGAACAAGTGGCTTCTACTTGTTCTTTGCAATAAAATGGGTGTACAAGCACACTGCAGCAGTCTTCAATGCTTTTCTTTCCAAGCTGATTGTCTAGATGAACTAACAAGAACTCTTCTATCAGGTAAAGTGTCTCATCAGCTATGTGGGAGGATGAGTTTGTGCATATCAGTATATGAACTCTATACCCAAACCCAAGTCATGATACTGCCTCCAAAGGTTCTGTCTCAGCTGCATTCCTCACACCAGTGTCTTTGAAAAGTTCCTTGTACACTGCAGTCCTCAGTCATCCTACTGTTAATATAAATGGGATCCATTTTCCCCTCCATGCACACACTGTCGATACTGCACACAGTCGTGCTGAGCAGCCAGAGCTGATCACCAGCCGAGTATTAGATTTTGTAGATGAGTGTGGGCAGATTATGTCATGAGCTGTGGTGCATTTGGATGCCCATGACTGGCAGCAGGCATTTGCACATCAGTACTTTGCTGCCAACAGATATAAAGGCTCCTTCATGTTGTTTATTTCCAACAGCCAACGCTTGCTTGAACATAAGCATTCATTTGAGTATTTTTCTCACATGGTAATTTAACACGAAGTTTAAGCATGAAGTTTAATGACTTAATCTAGAATCCTAGCATGATTTAGATTATTAACATTTCAAACGCTTCTTTAACTAATAAAATGGGAATCAAGACTCCTACTTCTCACAACACCAAGACTCTGAATCAAAACATATCATGGGATTTCAAAGGATTCCCACACCTAATATGAACAACACTGTACCACTTTGGACACAAAGAAGAATGGGGAAAAGAATGGGGTCCAGATTAATTAGTACAGCTGATCAGTCACCAAAAGGACAGAGAGTTCAAACGTACAATCTACTGGGGTTTTCAGTGAGAAAGACAAATAGTTAGGATTCAAGAATTTACTCTAAT
>NW_007580648.1:1294-2411 GCF_000690725.1 Stegastes partitus | reverse complement strand
ACGCTGGCACAGCTGCAGCTCATCGCCTCAAGCAGCAAACAGGTTAAAGCCACTGCTCACCTGGGGCCTCATTTATCATCAGTGCGTAGAAAAGGGTCTGAATTCTGTCATACGAATGAAATTTAGAGTGTGCGTAAGTACAAAAAAATCCGTATTTATCAAACGTGCACAGGGTCGTACGTACATCAGTGTTGATAAATCCCACTTGTTCTTAACCTCGTGCACGTTGCCTTCAGGAACACTTCCAAATCACCATATAGGGCAACAACACGCCTCTTTATAAAGCAAGTGAAGATTTATTTTTTCCTCACCTGTCGTCATCATCGTGACAAAAAGGGCGAAAAAGAGGAACTTTTCTGAAACTGAAATCGAGGTACTTGTCAGCGAGGTTGAAGCAAACCAGAAAATATTGTTTGGTGCGTGAAATGTTGGGATAAGCAGCGAAAGAAAACATGCTGCATGGGACAAGATAACCACCACAGTTATTTCTGTTGGGTCAGAGGAGAGATCGCTGGCAAAAATTTTAAAAAGTGGTTTGACGTTAAGCTCAGTGCCAAAAAACGCATCAGAGTCCATAAAAGAGAAATGACTGCAACTGGAGGAGGACGAATTAATACCGAGCTTTCACCCAGTGGATAACCCTGATCACCTACAGATAAGATGTTTTAATAACCAAACTAAGTCCAGCTAAAACATCTCACACTCTGTGACACTCACCAATATGCTAGCCGTCTTCAGCAGCTCCTGCTTGGAGACCCACAGAACTGTTCTGCTCAATGAATGAGTTGAATGCGTTCCTCCAAGCCACCGGGCAACAACGTTGGATAGCCACAAATGTGCATCGCAAATTATCAGTATGTTGATTGAATGAAACCCTTTTCTATTTACAAAGGCTCCACATATGTTTGGGAATCCAGCCACGGCGTAAAGTCCCCGTTTGATTTGGGCTCGTTGGTGATGGCTGTAAGGGAACTGGATGTAGGCTGGGGCCAGGGGAGTTATGGCATCCAACACTGCTGGCTTGATCCTGCTCAGTGGTGGCTGGAAATGCTGCATATGTCTCCAACCTCACGCTGGAATGTGTTGGTGGTCAAAATCCCTGAATGCTTTCTATTTG
>NW_007580648.1:0-980 GCF_000690725.1 Stegastes partitus | reverse complement strand
TCACAGGTAGGAATACAAGTTAATGAAAAATTGGACTAGTCCTGCATGTGGCATCTGCAGGTGTGGCTGTCCTGTAGCCACATACAAAAGGAGGTCATGGTCTGAGCTGGCAGCTGCCCAGGCAGCAGGGCTGAGGGAAGCTGTGTCCTGTACATTCCTCCACAGCATCTAATAGGAGTGATGACAGCAGAGAGCACAGAGCAGCAATAACTGGCCAAAGTGCAAGCAATACTAGCAATAACCTGGCCATTGTGTGTCTGGCATGAGCAGGTGTGCTGCAGGTACTGACTGACACAGTCCTTCCACACAGAGGCTGAGGTATGCAACAAAACAATATCTTTTACTGCTGTTGCTGTGACTGAGCAGCTTCTCTGTATGCTATACTTGTAGTTTCTGGGGTTTTTTTTTTATGTTTGTGACCTTGTCTTTACTTCAGGGTGCATTAGAGTAACAAAAGCCAATGTTTTCAATCATAACAAGGGATCCCTTACTACTAGCAGTTCTGCAGTCAAGGCATCCTCATGTTTAAGGATCGTACCTTTTTAGGACAAAGTTCACCATTAAGCTGAAACAGAAAACCAAACCCCAGTAGAAAATTCTACACATGGACAAAATTGTTGGTACCCTTCTGTTAAAGAAAGAAAAACCCACAATGGTCCCTGAAATAACTTGAAACTAACAAAAGTAATAATAAATAAAAATTCTATGAAAATGAAGAAATGAAAATCAGACATTGCTTTTGAATTGTGGTTTAACAGAATCCCTTAAAAAAAAACTAACTAATGAAACAGGCCTGGACAAAAATGATGATACCCTGAATTTAATATTTACTTGCACAAGCTTTTGAGGCAATCACTGCAATCAAGCAATTTCTGTAACTGTCAATGAGACTTCGGCACCTATTGACTGGTATTTTTTGGCCCACTGCTTAAGAGCAAACTGCTAAAGCTGTCTCAGGTTTGAAGGGTGCCTTCTCCAGA
>NW_007580647.1:2658-7421 GCF_000690725.1 Stegastes partitus | reverse complement strand
TCTTTGAAAAGTGCAGTTTTCTCAGCCATATTCTCTGTTTTCAAATGTTTCTTGATCAAAGACTCACCAAATGTAATTTCCCCTCAGCTTGTCTCATATATTCCTCCAAAAATAGTGTTGTTCAGTCAGAGGTCTTATTCCTTTTAATGGCGTCCTGCTTCAGCAACATCACATTTCAGTGTCAGAATCTGCTTTGAGATTTGTTTACACCTTTCATTGGTTAATTATTAATATTCTGCTGTCTTCTTTTATTACCTTCAGAGAGCAGAATGTGACCTGAACCCTGTATAACCTGACCTTTAGACTCTAACTTCAAACTTTATTGTGTATTTAAAGAGATGATCTGACCAGAAATAAAAAGGAAAACAGAGTTTGTTACAGTGGAAACAGACAAACTATTGGAGACACTGATGATGAAAAAGAAACTGCTGTTAAATTGTTAATTTGATATCTATGTACTGTTTGATGTTGAAGGACATGATGTGAGATCATGATGTAATTGCTTTATATTTGTTCTCCATGTAAATGAATTTTCAAAATGATTAGTTTTTTTCATGAGGGAGTTTCCTCGGAGCAGACAGACATAGTTGAACGGATCAAGCATGGACTGATGAACTTATTTCTGTCTTGTAAGTCTTTCCTGCTAATTGTAGTTTTCAGTCATGTTTGAACTTGCTGCTTTACATCTTTTTAGATCCCAGCACTCACTGCTGCACCTTAATAGACAACATAGTTCTCAGGGTAGTGAGCACACAAAGAAACATTTGCAGAGATGATGCCAAAACATGTAACAATAAAAGACATTTATCTTCAAAACTTCCTCAACAGAAATAAACAAACTAACATTTCAGAATAAAAAAGCAAATAAGAATTCAGTATCAAAACAAAAAAACAAAATCCACATGAATCTGAAAATGAAAGACAAACAGAATAAAACACAAAGACAAAACTAGAACAAGGCTTTAGAAGATGGAGTTCAAGCAGCTGTTTGATAGTTCAATGTTCCTGTAAATCATTGAATCATTCAGTTTCATGGCACATCAAACAGAGAAACAGGAGGTGTCAGCTTCACACTGCAGTATTTGATGTCTTTAATGATGTTGTAACTCCTCCAACGTGATCAGCAGTGATTTAAATGGAAAATCTCTTTGGGTTTGAAAAGCCAATTGTAATTTCTAAATTCACCCATTTAGCAGAAAGAAAGTAGCATTCACATATTGGTCCGTGGGAGGAAGAGGCCTGCAGCAGAGACAGACGGCACCTTTGCATTGTTGAGTTTAAGACTGTCTTAAAGTAAATACACTAAGAGTCAAAGCTCATAGTTATGAAGAAACGTTCGTGCCATTGCATCGTGAAAGTTAACATAAGAAGCCCCAATTTTAGTGAAAGAAAGAAAAAAGTAAAGCCCTAAATAAATGGTAAATGAGAACCCCTAAAATGAAGTTAAATAGTTAAAAGAGCTGTTAAAAGTCAAATAGTAAAAAAAATAAATAAAAAATTAGGGAACAAAGAAAAACCAACAAGAAAGCTTCAGTTGGATTCAAGTCATTTTCTTTTATACAGTAAGTTCTTTGGAGGCAAATTCAAATCAGCATCTCACAAATCATGGATGTGTTTTTTCCAAAGGGTCTTGAGCTTCTCTGTCTGTTAGAGGTCAAAGGTCAGACACCATTAGAACTTAATTTAAGTTCAGGATTTACACGTAAAATCCAATTGTTAAAATGTCTGCTATGGTTATAAATCTGAAACGTCTCTGAACAGGTGATTAAAATGATATTAAACATGATTTGTTTATCTCACACAGTTCCTGAAATAGTATTAAAAGGTGTAAACATGGAAACAAATTGTGCTTTTTTTTTTAGGATACATGAAAATAAACATCTAATATAACTAAAAGTACAAGAATATACATTGAATAATAATAAAAATACAACTTAAGAATGATATGTGCTTATGATAAAAGTCTGTCTGTGTCTTTCATGGCTGTGACAGAGAAAAGGAGGATGTTTGTGTCTCATGTTCACACAAATACTTCGGACATGATGTGTTTTTTTAATGCTGGTCCTAATGACCTGGAACACTTGAGAGCAGATTTTGTGGACGTCACTGCAGTGAGTGAGTTCCTGAATATCACCTTTTGAAACCGACGAGGTTGTTGTTCTGTAGAAAGGTGTGGGTGTTTGGAGGAGGAGAAGGTCAGGAGGTGTGGTTGTCCTCAGAATCACATCCTGTCGTCTCCAAGAGGGCCGTAAATGCTGGTTGTGCAGATTTAAAGTTAATGTTTAGCCAGAAATACAACCTGAATGAGAGGAGCTGCCAAAATATATGAGATAACATCAGCTCTCCTGGAGGAGGAGCTTTATGACTTGTTCAACGTGGACAACTTGCAGGAGCTCTCAGGACAAATCTCTGTCTCCATCTTGTGGTGACTTTATGCTGATGTAGAATGTTGTTGGACTAAAATGAAGATGCTGATAGTCAGGATCATGAACATCTCTGGTTTATACATTCGTTTCCTGCTGATGTGACACAGTTTCATGTGGATGAATCTTCTTCTGAGAAGTGACACAACTGACTGCACACATTCAACACATTAGTTAAAATCCAATAAAGCAGCATCAGTCAGATTACAATATGATCAGAGTGTTTATTAAACAATAATCTGAGAATTCCATCTAAAGTCAGATGATAATAAAAGCAGGAATTTCCATTTAAAATGAATTGTCTCTAAAGAAAAGAAGTAAATCCTTGAAGGTTCAAGTCTTTCAAAACATGATTTTCAGGTGAAAACAACTGTTTGTGTTTTATACTTTTATTTTTTTTGTATTCTTTTATTGATTAATGTTTGTAATTTGGCACTTTCACTACTCCATATGTAAATGTTAAATTAATTTAAATATATCCTAAATTCATACAAACCTACACACACACACACACACACACACACACACATATATATATATATATATATATATATATATATATATATATAGAGAGAGAGAGAGAGAGAGAGAGAGAGAGAGAAAGCCTATTATATGTATTGACTTTGTGTTTTGTCCTAACATGTATTTTACAAGGTGGCCTAAACTAAACTGACTCCTCAAGACAAATCCAGCCAAGACAGCAATATTACAAGAATTAAAATAGTTAAATAACTCCATGAACAAATATTCAACTGAGTTGCAACACGTTTGGCGTATTACAAACTTAGCCAATAAACTGCTCATTCTTCTTTAATTTTTTTTAATTTTTTTTTGCTTTAAATTAAGGCGTACATTCAAAAACAATAACACACAAACACCAGAAAACATTTTTTGCATAAATAAAGACAGTTTTAATGTCTTTTTGCTTGTGTCAAAAGGAAATCACCACACTCAGTGCTGTTGATAGCATTGATTCACGAAGGCTGAGACCTTAAGAGCGAACCACTAAAAACTCATCAGTCAACAATAAAATACAACCTCAAGATTACTTAGTCTAAAAAGAAAACATCTCATGTAATTTTTTTTCCTCCCTCATTTAATATCAACATTATCTGCCTTCCTGAACAAACTGATCAGTAGGGCCAGCTCTGTCCTGTACTGCCCTCTGGACTCCATCGAGGAGGTGGGTGAGAGGAGGAAGCTGACATCCATAGTGGACAACACCTCTCACCCCCTGCACAAGACTGTGGGAGCTTCAAGCAGCTCCCTCAGGCTGCTACATCCTCAATGCAAGACGGAACGATCATGCAGATTCTTCATTCCGTCTGCAGGCTGTTTAACATGCATAACTACATATTGTAACACTGTTCTCTTATCATTTCTAAAGTGCAATACCATCATGCAACATTTTTCATCATCAAACACTGTTTCCTTCCCCTTTATCTCTTCCAGAGCAACAATGCTCATTAGAACAATGTTCATTTTACAATTCTTCAAGTCAACATCATATAACACTGTTGTTCTGTCCTCTACATAACTTTTTAAAGACAAAAACATAAATGTAGCACTGTCAGTATGTATAGATGTAAAAACAATTCTGCACACTATATGTGGCCTACAGTTAAGCACATATTTGTACTTGTGAAATGTGTGCATAGTCCTTCTTATATCTTTATTTTTTTTATCCTCATTGTACTTTTGCATTCCTTGTTTTGCTTCCTACTATGGTTCATTTGTATCTAGCTGCTGTAACAGGTGAACTTCCCTGGCGAGGGACTGATGAGGTTTAGTCTGTCTTATTTATAACATAAAATATCAGAAAAATGAAATTGGACATTTGAGTTGACACATGCCAGAGAGGAAGATGAATATCTACTGAAGGACCAGGTATGCTTGATGTTAATTCTTTTCAAAAATGCAAATGACAAAGGTTGAGCATAAGATGAATAAACTACAATAAAATCCAAGAAAGTAAAAGATTAAGCATCATGTTACTTATAAACCTCTGTGACCTCAGAGTCTAATGGGCTTCTTGTTGCTTGTTTTTTTTTTTTTTCATTTTAAACTATTTCTGATTAACATGACACACAAACCTCCTTAGAGCATCTTAAAAATCTGGTGAAATGAATGAAATATTAGCTTTGCAAGATGCCAATTTGACAGCAGTGGTTGTTGCATTACCAGAAAATGAAACTCCAAAAAATGGGAAGAGTTTCTCAGTGAAAGTGTCTGTGTGAGTGTAGATGTGAGTCTCGTCTTCAGGGTCGTAGAAGGACACCTCCCCCCTGTCATAGTCCAGCTGGACTCTGATCCTCTGGAGACTCTTCTTCACTCTGACAG
>NW_007580647.1:0-1728 GCF_000690725.1 Stegastes partitus | reverse complement strand
TCAGATGATCCAGTTTTCTGTCTCCCAGCAAAGGAGTCAGAAAGTTCCTTCAGTGTAAAGTTTATTTCTGGAAAATCTTTTGAGGATTTTCTTTTACAAATGGGACAGTTTTTGTTTTGAGCTTGTTCCCAGAATTTTTGCAGGCAGCTTGAACAGAAGTTGTGGCTGCAGCTCAGAGACACAGGATCTCTGTAAGTCTCTGAACACACGTGGCAACTCAGGAAACTTTCAAAAAGAGCGATTTTCTCAGCCATTTCTGATTGACGTTTCTATAGCAGGACTCACCAGTTTACAGTCTCTTCACTTTCTCACTTAAAATCCTCCAAATACGTGTTTTTTTCAGCAGAGATTTCACGCACTGTAATGGCGTCTCAGCTCACATCAACAAAGTCAAACTTTACTTTCACTTTCGACAGTATCGTCACAGTCACAGGTTGAATTATTTCCAATCAGAGAAGATGTTGTGTATGTTGTTTCCAGCAGATGGCGCCATAATGTCATTTACATTGCACTTTGTACAATGATGTGATGCTGACATCTTTTAAACTTTGTTTCTCTTCTTCTAAAAAACAAACATTTCCTGCAGCTTTAAAACAGAGTTAAAGTCTTGACCTAAAGTCTTTGATAACAATTTTAAAATTGAATTACATTGCAATTATGTTGTATTACATTAAGAGGCGGCACGGTGGATCAATAGTTAGCACCGTGGCCTCACAGCAAAAGATCCATGATTCGGAAAAAAGCAAATAACGCTTCTGGGTCTCTGAGACAAAATCACAAAGAAAAATCCACATTAACTTGAAAAATTTAATCACAGTCAAAAAAATAAAACACAGTCAATATGACAAGGCTTTAGAAGATGTAGTTCAAGCAGGTGTTTGCTAGTTTAATGTTCCTGTAAATCATCTAATCATTCAGTTTTATGACATCTAACAGAGAAACAGGAGGTGTCAGCATCACACTGCAGGATTTGATGTCTTTAATGTTGTTGTAGCTCCTCCAGCATGACACCATTTCACTTCTAATCAAACTTCTAAACAATCTAAACATGTCCTTTAAACTGTCACCAACATGTCTCTGAATGAGAGGAGCTGCTAAAACATATGAGATAACATCAGTTTCCTGAAGGAGGAGCTTTATGACTTGTTCAACATGGAGAACTTGAAGGAGCTCTCAGGCTGCACTGAGACAAAAAAAACATTAATATGAAATAATAGCAGAAAACCATCATATCAGAGGGAGAATTCAAAGTGAAAATTTGTTTTGAAATGACTATAATCTGATTTCTGACGAAGGGACCCATCAACAGCATCAGGGTTAAAAGTCAATAAGGAAATACACTTTTATTTTGAAGAACTAAATAAAAGAAATTGTAAAAACTTGGTGCTTTTCATCAACCTGTGCAGAGAACAACAATATATTAAAGACGAACGAAAATACTGAGTGTTGAAAATGACCAGACTGTGAACAAATCTCTGTCTCCATCTTGTGGTGACTTTATGCTGATGTAGAATGTTGTTGGACTAAAATGAAGTTGCTGATAGTCAGGATCATGAACATCTCTGATTTGTACATTCGTCTCCTGCTGATGTGACACAGTTTCATGTGGATGAATCTTCTTCTGAGAAGTGACACAACTGACTGCACACACTCAAAACATTAGTTAAAATCCAATAAAGCAGCATCAGTCAGATACAATATGATCAGATGATTTATTTAACAGGAGAA
>NW_007580646.1:5933-8688 GCF_000690725.1 Stegastes partitus | reverse complement strand
AACATCTTTCTACATCTGATGGTGGAACATCTTTCTACGGCTGGTGAGCAGAGAGGAAAAGTCTGGAGTCATGGAGATAATTTAATATCTTTGGTACGTGGAGACGACCTTTTTGGCTTGTTCTGGTCACACCTGTGGACACTTTGTCATAACAGGTAGTCAAAGAAATTGACCTTCATTTGGTCTCTTCTTGAGGTTTCTGTCACTCTAACTGGGATCCACTGATTATCGGCTGATTATTGATGCTGATGTTTAACGCTTTCAGATTATTGGTTTCATTATTTTTATCTGACTGTTGTCTCAAAACACAGAAATGTGCTGGTGTGGCTGCTGTCCAGCCGACTCTCTCTCTCTCTGCAGTCACTCTGTGGTCTCCAGCTTGTTTGAGGAGGTTCAGATGTGAGCAGATTGGATCTCCGGTGATCCATGTACAGTCTGCTCCCTTTGCCTCCTTCACTGGATTGGTGCTGCTGGAGGAGTGTGATTTAAGCAGGCTACCATGGCAGAGCTGACGTCTTCCTTTCACGCT
Source organism: Stegastes partitus (assembly GCF_000690725.1). NCBI lineage: Eukaryota > Metazoa > Chordata > Actinopteri > Pomacentridae > Stegastes > Stegastes partitus. Next base: position 8,159 of record NW_007580646.1, on the reverse strand, counting down.
GTGGTGTTGCCAACAACTCATCCTGCTCACATGCACAACTGTAAACGGACTCTAAAATGAATCCTTAAACGGAGAACCGACCAGGAGGCAACAGGACCAGAACCTGGTCCATGAGAAAGAATCCATTCAGCTGTAGAACTACAAATGTAGTTTTATAATCAGGACCCTCCCAAACCACCTGAAAAACCTCTTTAGCACATAGAACATCTCCCAGATCCTCCACTGGGTCGTCTTCAAACACACCATGTACATCTAGAATACAGAAGTTAGATCCTGATGGAAACAACAGGAGTGTGTGAACGAACACAGCAACACGATAAATGGACTCACCGAGAAAAAGGAGAACAGTTCTGGTCCACGACTCCATCACAGAGTTAGAACAGGAGAACAGTTCTGGTCCACGACTCCATCACAGAGCTAGAACAGGAGGAGAAATCCTCTCAGCAGCTCCAGGACGGTTCACCAGACGTGATGGAATAGTTCTGGTTCTGTGTCTGCAGGATCCGTTCAGGCTGAAGCACTAAAACACAGAACCAGACGGTTAAAGCTGGAACAGAAAGTGAACAGGACGAGGAGGGGACAGAGGGCTGGGCTACGGAGCCAGTTTAAGGCAGCTCCACAAAAACCAAAGTCCCAGCCAGACATGACAGGAATCAGGACGGTGGTCCACAGGTCAGGATCATTATCAAGTGGCTTTGGTGTCCTCATCAGAATCCCCACGTGATCATTAACATGTGACAACACCATGAAACGTTCAGGTGTCGTTCCAAACGTCCACACATCGACACACAAATCAGGACAAAGACACGTTTCTTGAAGAGTCTTTCCTACTTTTAACCACCTGCTTTGGTTGGTTGTATTTGCTGTTGCTCTGAGCCACATGCTGGTCTGCTCACTTCAAGCAGTGGAACAAGACATTAAACGACACAACATGAAGACACCTGTTGTTCAATGTTCTTCTAGTTCTGACCAAGTTCTTGGGTCAAAGAAGTCTTTTGGATTTTTCCCCTCTTTTTATGACTATATTTAACATTTTGTGCACGTCCCTAAAGCTGCCGTCCACCCCGTCACCATGGGCTGATTGATGGAGCCACAACAGGGACAGTATTAGTTCTTATTGAAGAAAAATGATGTCATTGAAACAATCTACAGATTTTTTTCTTCATGTCTGCTTTCAATGAAAATTCTTTTTGTGACGTTTCAAAGTTCTGTTTTCAATGGCTCCTTTTCCACCGAGTTGGTTCCAGTGCTGGTTCAGAACCAGAACCTGACTTCGGGCACCAACTCTGCTGGACCAGAGCTCAGCACCGAGTGGGTCAGGGGCTGGGGGCGGGGCTAAAGGACTTTTGAAAGGACAGACCACAGCACGGGCTTTTTAATGGATCCACATCTAGGACACGGTCTTTATAGACGGGGCTGCCTCAGGGCTGTGTCCTGTCACCCATTCTTGTCACTGCCTACACAAACACCATCACCTGTAGCAGTAGAGCAGTGACACGTTTGAAGTATGCAGATGATGCGGCCCTGGTAGCCCACCTCACTGACACCCAGACCCTGACACAATACCAGCAGGAAGCCCAAAATCCAGCAGGAAGGTTCAAACCTCTGCCAAAAGCTCACCTGAATGTCACAACAACCAAGGAGCTCTGCTGTGGGTACATGAGGAAAACAAGTGGACCTGCCTGTACCGCTCAACATCCAGGCTCAGATGGTGGACCAGGTACAGAGTTCTAGATGTCTCCAAACAGAGATCGATACCTGCCTGTCCTTCTCACAACATGCTGACTGTCTACAAAAAGACACAACAGCGTCTCCACCTGCTCAGAACACCGAGAACTTCTGACATCAGCAAAGACATTTTAACTGGTTTACAGATGATAGTAATAAGCTGGGCGGCTGTGTCTCAGGTGGTACAGCGAGTCGGTCATTGATCGGAAGGTCGGCGGGTCGATTCCACCCTGTAACCTGTGTCATGGTGGTTGTGTCCTTGGGCGAGACACTTCACCACCCGCCTGGTGTGGATGCGTATGGATGGATTGTTGAGGTGGTGGTCGGAGGGCAGGATGGCAGCCAGGCCTCTGTCAGTCTGCCCCCCCCCAGGGCAGCTGTGGCTACAACCGTAGCGACCACCACCAGATGGATGTGTGTCAATGAATAACTGACAGTGTGAAGTGTCTTTGAGTGCCTAGAAAAGGGCTGTGTCAATCTGATCAATTATTATTATTA
>NW_007580646.1:0-3743 GCF_000690725.1 Stegastes partitus | reverse complement strand
ACACCATCTTTAGATCCATCTGGAACATCTCACCTGTCATGTGTCTGTAATTCTTCACTGCATATGCATGCGTATAAGCAAAGACTGAGGAAATGCTTCAGAAATGTGGAATCTGTGCTAAACACCACTACAAACAAGTCACAGAGCCGATGGACCTTCCCACCGCACTCTGGCAAAAGGTAGGCACGGATTTATTTCATCGTGTGTGCTGGATCTTCTTGTTATAGACTCTAACTACCCTGAGATTGCTCAACTCTCCAGCACCAGCACACAGTCTGTTATTGTGCACATGAAGGGGTTCTTCACCAGACACCGACTCCCACGATGTGCTATGAGTGACACAATCCGCCAAATGACTGTGGAGAGTTCAAGGTGTTTGCAAAGCAACATGGATTCCAGCCCGTTCTACCCACAAGCTACTGGTCAGGCTGAAGAGGGAATACACATCGTTAAGAGACTGCTGAAGAAAGCCAAGGACGGTAAGACTGACCCTCACCTTGCTTTGCTGAGCTACAGAGCTGCCCTCTGGAGTGTGGAGCGCCCCCTGCTGAGACACTCATGTGTCGTAAGCTCCACACCACACTTCCACAAATTCAGCAAGGACGTGACAACAACAAGTGGACTGACAACAAAACGAGGCTCAAACTCAGACAGAAATGGCCGATGACAGAGCTACACCATGTTTGAAGCTCTTTGTGAGAAGGATGCTGTGAGGACCGAGGGACCCGGTTGAAGTCGGACCTAGACCTTAAGCTGTGGAAACGGAGGATGGACAAAGAGTGAGGAGAAGCAGGAGGAGTCTGTTAAAGACTCGTGAGGACGCTGACAAACGTGCTGAAGAGGCCTTTGCTGTGTTACTCTACGAGTTGCTGGTACACGAACAAGAATGCACAATGTTGTGGGGAGCCCGAGATGTACGAGTTCTAATAAAATAGCTGCAGCTCACAGAAGCTAGCAGCTCCAATGTTCACGTGGGACTTGTTGAATAACAGAAGGCAGAACATTACAAGAGACTCGCTGCTGGTTCTGAGCTTCACATCAAGTGAGCAGCAACACTGCTGCTGAGAAACACTTCCTGTTCACGGCTTCTGCATCAAGACGTCTTTGTGAGGACCTCAGTCACGTCTCAGGGAGTCTTGTTCAGACGTGTGAGCTGCAGGAACAAACTCTCACCATCTGATCCTTTATTCCAACAGACTGTCCTCAGTGCACTTCTTTCACTTGGTCCAAACTCACATCCACATTGAACTCCTTCTGACATTTACCTGGAACGTTCTCAACACGTGGGATTCTTACAGGGAGCCTCCACAGTTCAGCTGTTTGCTCTCAATCTTCATCACATTTAGTCTCAAACCAAACTGTCTTCATCTGGTTTTGTTCAGTGAGAATCTAGAAAAGCTCCTGCACTGGTTCAGCTTCCTCTGAACTCTGAAACGTCCACATTCATCTCTCTGATCCAAGCTGAGAACAACCATGACCAAGCAACCACTCCAGAGCCCAGAGGTCCCCCAGCGACCACCTGTAGACTCACAACCTGCTGGGCTGCAGGAGGTCCTGCCAGACCACAACCGCAGCCGTCTGGCAAAAACTAAGTGACATCTCAATAAAACCCTGTTCCAGCAGCACCTCTGCAGCCACAACGCTTTGCAGCAGCCGGTACCACCTCCACCACCACTACCGACGTCTTCACGGATCGCACAGCAACCACCCGAAATACCCAGAACCCACCTCCACGGCTCACCGCCGACCCAGACGTCGGCCGAGCCGTCACCTGAGATGTCCGTTAAAACCTGCTGGCAGCCGCCCAGCAACGACCTCCACATCGCTGAAGAGAGCAGCTCACCTCGCTGTGAGGGAGCTGCTCAGCCAGCAAGCCCACGGCAGCCTGAAGAGGCCTTTTGCTGCCTGCAGCCTGCTGTTTCAGTCCCACCGACACTGGAACTGACTGACGTCTGACATCCGACCTCCTCCACAGGATGAGTTTTCAGGAGCAGATTATTAATCAGGGAAGAAACACGTTCACACGTTGAGACGATACGAACGCACACACAGACGACTTTAAGCTGCTGCTTTACATCCGCTTTACTGGAATAAAACACTCTGGAAGTGAACGTTCCCCCATGAGGTGGTTAGCATCGTGGCCTCACAGCTAGNGAATAAAAACAACAACAGATAGAACCAGCAGCAGAAAGCATTGAGCGCATTTAAAACAATCACACACTAAAAGCAGTTCTGTGGAGGTGAGTTCTGGTGAGTTCTGGTGAGTTCTGGTGAGTTCTGGTGAGTTCTGGTGAGTGATGTGAAGGTGGACCGGCTCGGGCCGTTCCAGATGTTTAGTGGTGAGGACTTCCAGAGGGCAGGGCAGCGACAGAGAAAGCTCCCTCATTGAGTCCATCCTCAGTGACAACATTTCATCCTGGTTGAACCTCCTCACTGCCAGACCCAGAGCAGCCAGTAAAACATCTGAACCATGTCAGCAGCCTCTCTGTGAACTGATGAGGAAAGCCCCCCTCATCACTGGGACCCCCCCACCCCCTGAACCACTGCTCCATGCTGCTATCTATCTATCCATCTGTCTATCCATCCATCCATCTATATTCCTCCTTTCAGATTTATTTCTGGCTGTTCCAGTGAAGTTGATCTTATCTGTACCTGCATTACTCACTTATAACCTCCGTGTGGCGCCAGACACACTCTGATTGTAATCTGACAGCCTTCATTCATGCGGTCCTCACCTGTTACAGGTGCACTCACTAACCACTGCAGTTGCGGTCTGCGCCCACTAGAGGGAGCCACAAACCACCAAGTACATTTAAATGCCTGCCTGCTGTCTTAACCCTTTACTTTCAGGCCCATTTCTTTATTCTGTTGCTAACTTGATTGATGTGGACTGAATTCATACATCTCCAGCCAGACAGTTCAGTGTTTATTAGTGTATTCTGTCTCTGAGATGCTTTTACAGGATTATTAATGTTCTTTTGTACTTTCTTTCTTTTATAGACCACATACATTCACACCATCATTCATCCTCATCCATCCATGACTGTAACCCTCTGCAGTGTGAAAGCTGCCTGGAAATCAAGTCTCTGAGCGGAGCTCTGTCCATAGATACCGTCAACTCAGCAGCATCCCCAGAGTGTCCCCCATCACACTCTGGTTTCCACATGTGTTTGTCAAGACCGACATGAAGAGGACAGCAGGACCCTCACTTCTACAGACTAAACCGTCAAATGGGTTATTTCCTGGTCAGTCGGTCAGGGGTCCTGAAAAGCCACGCCTACAAAACACCTGTCTGAGAAACACTGGTACCACCAGTTATCCTGACCACCAGTTAACCTGATCACCAGTTAGTCTGATCACCAGTTAACCTGACCACCAGTTAACCTGACCACCAGTTAGTCTGACCACCAGTTCATCTGGACCATGCTGCCTGTCTGTCCACAGTTCTGCTGTCGACACCAAATGAGAGAAAGAAACAGAAATCTGCTCGATCCAAACTACAGATCTTCTGAGTTTAGTTTTGTTGTTTTTCACGTGTGAACCAGAAACAAACAGAACACAAGATCTAGTTTGGTTCAGAACTCAAAGAGAACCAGCAGGAAGCAGAAACCACACCCAGTCAAGTTAGTCGTGGTGTCGCAGTTAGAAACGAGGAAACTTGAATCCACTAACAAACTATCAGACGTCCTGTCGGCTGTACTCACCAGAATCTGGGTCACTTGTTGAGGAACACCAGCTGGATT
>NW_007580645.1:15486-16787 GCF_000690725.1 Stegastes partitus | reverse complement strand
TCTGTACGACATTCCTACTGGGCGCTAGGGCCATTTTAGTGTGTTTTTCTGTAACTAGGTGGCGCTAGAGAGCATTTTTGGTCTTTTTTTTTCATTTTATCAAATTTTTCGCCGATTCGGACGTGCATGCCAGTTTTGGTGAGTTTTTGAGCGTGTTTAGGGGGTCAAATTAAGGCAAACGCGTTGGTCAGGAAAATAATAAGAAGAAAGAAAGAAACGCAGCAGGAACAATAGGGTCCTTGCCCACAGGGCAAGGACCCCTGCTTGCTTTGCAAGTAGGGGTCCTCGGACCCTAATTATTATGTGATCTGTAATTACTTTAAGGTAAAAAAAGGAATGGTTTGTGTTATGTAGGGTTGGTTGTTGGAAGTATGGAAAATGGTGGTGCATTTAGGGATTAATAATTATGTGAGGGGTAGGGTTAGGGTAAGGGCCAAGGTTAGGGGTAGGGTTAGGGTAAGGGCAAAAGGTTAGGATTAGGGTAAGGTTAGGGTTAGGGTCAGTGTGAGGGTGAGGGTAGGGTTAGGGTAAGGGTAAAGGGTTAGGGTTAGGGTTAAAGTGAGAGAGTGAGGTAGGGTATGTCCATTGGAGTCAGGGAGAGAATTTCCGGGCGAGAGGCCGTCGCCGATTTGGTAAAATTCTCCGGTCCAGGACTGTTGTTAGGAAGCAGGGTGGGTGAATGGAGGGAGAAGGTTGAGTGGGTGGAGAAGTGGAGGAATGTGTGGTGTGAGAAGTGTTCTGTTGGCGGGAAGTAGAGTTAAGGAGAGAGGTTTTTTCGGACCAAAGTCTCCTCCGCCGGGTCGGGCTGTATACTCTACTAACCCCCACTCTCGTGGGAGAGGAGAGGGGAGAGGGATTTCAAGATGTGTAGAGAGATGGTTGTGTGAGGGGAGTTAGAGTCAAGGAGAGAGGTTTTTTCGGACCAGAGTCTCCTCCGCCGGGTCGGGCTGTATACTCTAACTACCCCTACTCTCCCATTTTAGTGAGAGAGGAGTGGGGAGGAGAGGTATTAAAGTAAAAGTGGAGAGGTGTGTGGTGTGAGAGTGTGTTTGGCTATGGGGAAGGGGAAGTAGAGTCAAGGAGAGAGGTTTTTTCGGACCAAAGTCTCCTCCGCCGGGTCGGGCTGTATACTCTACTAGGGTTAGGGCTAGGGTTACGGTTAGGGTTAGGGATGGCTAGGGTTAGGGCTAGGGTTAGGGGGTTAGGTTAGGGGAATATCAATATGCTTCGAAGAAACATACTGAGCATGGCTCAGGTCTGCGTGTGGCAAGTTTATTCTCTAACAATGATCGTTAGGGTTT
>NW_007580645.1:9477-10641 GCF_000690725.1 Stegastes partitus | reverse complement strand
TTAGGGTTAGGGTTAGGGTTGGGATTAGGGTTAAGGTTAGGGTTGGGATTAGGGTTGCGAAAAGGGTTAGGGTTAGGGTTGGGATTAGGGTTAGGGTTGGGAATAGGGTTAGGGTTAGGGTTGCGAATAGGGTTAGGGTTAGGGTTAGGGTTGGGATTAGGGTTTGAGTTAGGGTTTGGAATAGTGTTAGGGTTAGGGTTAGGGTTGGGATTAGGGTTCGGGTTAGGGTTGGGAAAAGGGTTAGGGTTAGGGTTGGGATTAGGGATAGGGCTGGGATTAGGGTTGGGAATACGATTAGGGTTAGGGTTAGGGTTCGGAATAAGTTTAGAGTTAGGGTTAGGGTTAGGATTAGGGTTGGGAATATGGTTAAAGTTAGGTTTAGGGTTAGGGTTGGGAATAGGTTTAGAGTTTGCGGTGGGAATAGGGTTAGGATTAGGGTTAGGGTTGGGATTAGGTTTAGGGTTATGGTTGGGAATAGGGCTAGTGTTAGGGTTAGGGTTAAGAATAGGGTTAGAGTTAGGGTCAGGGTTAGGGTTGGGAATAGGGTTAGGGTTAGGTTTAGGTTTTGGAATAGGGTTAGGGTTGGGATTAGGTTTAGGGTTAGGCTTGGGAATAGGGTTAGGGTTAGGGTTGGGAATAGGGTTAGGATTAGGGTTGGGAATAGGGTTAGGGTTAGGGTTGCGAATAGGGCTAGGGCTAGGGTTTGGATTAGGAATGGGGTTAGGGTTAGGGTTGGGAAAAGGGTTAGGGTTAGGGTTGGGAACAGGGCTAGGGTTAGGGTTGGGAATAGGGTTAGGGATAGGGTTGGGAATAGGGTTAGAGTTAGGGTTAGGGTTAGGGTTAGGGTTGCGAATAGGGTTAGGGTTAGGGTTATGGTTCGGAATAGGGTTAGAGGTATGGTTGGGAGTAGGGTTAGGGATAGGGTGGGGAATAGCTTAATGTAGGTTTAAGGTTGGGATTAGGGTTAGGGTTAGGATTAGTGTTTGGGTTGGGAATAGGGTTAGGGTTAGGGTTGGGAATAGGGTTAGAGTTAGGGTTAGGGTTACGGTTGGGAATAGGGTTAGGGTTAGGGTTGGGAATAGGGTTAGAGTTAGGGTTAGGGTTACGGTTGGGAATAGGGTTAGGGTTACGGTTTGGAATAGGGTTAGGGTTAGGGTTAGGGTT
>NW_007580645.1:4663-5576 GCF_000690725.1 Stegastes partitus | reverse complement strand
GTTAGGGTTGGGATTAGGGTTAGGGTTAGGGTTAGGGTTTGGAATAGGATTACGGTTATGGTTAGGGTTAGGGTTAGGGTTGGGAATAGGATTAGGGTTAGGGTTGGGAATAGGGTTAGAGTTAGCTTTAGGGTTGGGAATAGGGTTAGGGTTGGGAATAGGGTTAGGGTTAGGGTTGGGAATAGGATTAGGGTTAGGGTTGGGAATAGGGTTAGAGTTAGGGTTTGGAATAGGGTTAGGGTTAGGGTGGGGAATAGCTTTAGGTAGGGTAAAGGTTGGGATTAGGGTTTGGGTTGGGAATAGGGTTAGGGTTAGGTTTGGGATTAGGGTTGGGATTAGGTTTGGCAATAGGATTAGGGTTAGGGTTAGGTTTGGGAACAGGGTTAGGGTTAGGGTTAGGAATAGGGTTAGGGATAGGGTTAGGGTTGGGAATAGGATTAGGGTTAGGGTTAGGGTTGGGAATAGGGATAGAGTGAGGATTAGGGTTGGGAATAGGTTTAAAGTTAGGGTTAGGGTTAGGAATAGGGTTAGGGTTAGGGTTAGTGTTGCGAATAGGGTTCGGGTTAGGGTTGGGATTAGGGTTAGGGTTGGGAATACGATAAGGGTTAGGGTTAGGGTTGGGAATAAGTTTAGAGTTAGGGTCAGGGTTAGTGTTAGGAATAGGGTTCGGGTTAGGGTTAGTGTTGCGAATAGGGATAGGATTAGGGTTGGGACTAGGGTTAGGGTTGGGAATAGGGATAGGTTTAGGGTTAGGTTTGCGAATAGGGTTAGGGTTAGGGTTGGGATTAGGGTTAGGGTTGGGAATAGGGTTAGGGTTAGGGTTAGGGTTAGGGTCGGGAATAGGCTCAGAGCTAGGTTTGGGTATAGGGTTATGGTTAGGGTTGGGAATAGGGATAGGGTTAGGGTTAGGGTT
>NW_007580645.1:2916-4051 GCF_000690725.1 Stegastes partitus | reverse complement strand
ATAGGGTTAGAGTTAGGGTGAGGGTTTGGAATAGGGTTAGAGTTACGGTTGGGAATAGGGTTAGGGTTAGGGTTAGGGTTGGGAATAGCATTAGGGTTAGGGTTGGGAATAGGGTTAGGGTTAGGGTTAGGGTTGGGAATAGGGATAGGTTTGAAAATTTGTCTCGGTAGGGTTAGGGTTAGGCTTAGGATTGTGAATAGGGTTAGGGTTAGGGTTGGGATTAGGGTTAGTGTTGGGAAAAGGGTTAGGGTTAGGGTTAGTGTTGGGAATAGGTTTAGAGTTAGGGGTGGGAATAGGTTTAGAGTTAGGGGTGTGAATAGGGTTAGGGTTAGGGTTAGGGTTGGGATTAGTGTTAGGGTTAGGTTTAGGGTTGCAATTAGATTTAGGGTTACAATTAGGTTTAGGGTTAGGGTTGGGAATAGGGCTAGGATTAGGGTTAGGTTTAGGAATAGGGTTACAGTTAGGGTTAGGGTTAGGGTTGGAAATAGGGTTTGGAATAGGGTTAGGGTTGGGATAAGGGTTAGGGTTAGGGTTGGGAATAGGGTTAGGGTTAGGTTTGGGATTAGGGTTGGGAATAGGATTAGGGTTAGTTTTAGGGTAACAGTTAGGGTTGGGAATAGGGTTAGAGTTAGGGTTGGGAATAGAGTTAGGGTTAGGATTGCTAATAGGGCTAGGGTTAGGGTTGGGATTAGGGTTGGGGTTAGGGTTGGGATTAGGGTTGGGGTTAGGGTTAGGGTTGGGAAAATGGTTAGGGTTAGGGTTGGGAACAGGGTTAGGGTTAGGGTTGGGAATCGGGTTAGGGTTAAGGTTGGGAATAGGGTTAGAGTTAGGGTTAGGGTTAGGGTTAGGGTTGTGAATAGGGTTAGGGTTAGGGTTATGGTTGGGAATAGGGTTAGAGGTAGAGTTGGGAATAGGGTTAGGGTTAGGGTGGGGAATAGCTTCATGTAGGGTTAAGGTTGGGATTAGGGTTAGGGTTGGGAATAAGGTTAGGGTTAGAGTTAGGGTTGGGATTAGGGTTAGGGTTAGAGTTAGGGTTGGGAATAGGGTTAGGGTTAGGGTTGGGATTAGGGTTAGTGTTAGGGTTGGGATTAGGGTTAGGGTTAGGGTTGCGAATAGGGTTAGTGTTAGGGTTGGG
>NW_007580645.1:0-1989 GCF_000690725.1 Stegastes partitus | reverse complement strand
TAGGTTTGGAAATTTGTCTCGGTAGGGTTAGGGTTAGGGTTAGGGTTGTGAAAAGGGTTAGGGTTAGGGTTGGGAATAGGGTTAGGGTTAGGGTTAGGGTTGTGAAAAGGGTTAGGGTTAGGGTTGGGTTAGGGTTAGGGTTAGGGTTGGGAATAGGGTTAGGGTTTGGAATAGGGTTAGGGTTGGGATTATGGATAGGGTTAGGTTTGGAAATAGGGTTAGGGTTAGGTTTGCGATTAGGGTTTGGGTTAGGGTTGGGAATAGGATTAGGGTTAGGTTTAGGGTTAGAGTTAGGGTTCTGAATAGGGTTAGAGTTAGGGTTGGGAATAGGGTTAGGATTAGTGTTGGGAATAGGGTTAGATTTGGGTTGCGAATAGGGCTAGGGTTAGGGTTGGGATTAGTGTTGGGGTTAGGGTTAGGGTTGGGAAAAGGGTTAGGGTTAGGGTTGGGAACAGGGTTAGGGTTAGGGTTATGGTTGGGAATAGGGTTAGGGTTAGGCTTGGGAATAGGGTTAGAGGTAGGGTTAGGGTTAGGGTTAGAGTTGCGAATAGGGTTAGGGTTATGGTTGGGAATAGGGTTAGAGGTAGGGTTGGGAGTAGGATTAGGGTTAGAGTGGGGAATAGCTTTATGTAGGGTTAAGGCTGGGATTAGGGTCAAGGTTGGGAATAAGGTTAGGGTTAGGGTTAGGGTTTGGATTAGTGTTAGGGTTAGGGTTAGGGTTGGGAATAGGGTTAGGGTTAGGGTTAGGGTTGGGAATACAATTATGGTTAGGGTTAGGGTTGGGAATAGGTTTAGAGTTAGGGTTAGGGTTAGGGTTGTGAATAGGGTTAGAGTTAGGGTTAGGGTTAGGGTTGGGAACCGGGTTAGGGTTAGGGTTAGGGTTGGGAATAGGGTTAGCGTAAGGGTTGGGATTAGGGCTAGGGTTGGGAATAGGGTTAGGGTTAGGGTTAGGGTTGCGATTACGGTTAGGGTTAGGGTTAGGGTTTCGGTTTAGGGTTAGGGTTGGGGTTGCGAATAGGGTTAGGGTTAGCGTTGGGATTAGGGTTAGGGTCGGGAATAGAGTTAGGGTTAGGGTTAGGGTTGCGAATAAAGTTAGGGTTAGGGTTGGGATTAGGGTTAGGGTTAGGTTGAGGATTTGGAATAGGTTTAGGGTTCGGGTTTGGAATAGGGTTCGGGTTGGGATTAGGGTTAGGGTTAGGGTTGGGAATAGGGTTAGGGTTAGGGTTGGGATTAGGGATAGGGCTAGGGTTAGGGTTGGAAATACGATTAGGGTTAGGGTTGGGAATAAGTTTAGGGTTAGGGTTAGGGTTAGGGTTGGGAATAGGGTTAGAGTTAGGTGTAGGGTAAGGGTTGGGAACAGGGTTAGGCTTAGGCTTAGGGTTGGAAATAGGGTTAGGGTTAGGGTTGGGAATAGGGTTAGGGTTAGAATTGGGATTAGGTTTAGGGTTGGGAATAGGGTTAGGGTTAGGGTTGCGATTAGGGTTAGGGTTAAGGTTAGGATTTCAGTTTAGGTGTAGGGTTAGCGTTGCGAATAGGGTTAGGGTTAGGGTTGCGAATAGGGTTAGGGTTAGGGTTGGGATTAGGGTTAGGGTTGGTAATAGGGTTAGGGCTAGGGTTGCGAAAAGGGTTAGGGTTAGGGTTGGGAGGGTTAGGGTTAGGGTTAGTTTTAGGAATAGGGTTAGGGTTAGGGTTTGGAATAGGGTTAGGGTTAGGGTTAGGGTTGTGATTAGAGTTAGGCTTAGGGTTGGAAATAGGTTTAGGGGTAGGGTTGGGATTAGGGTTAGGGTTAGGGTTAGGAATACGATTAGGTTTAGGGTTAGGGTTGGGAATAAGTTTAGAGTTAGGGTTAGGTTTAGGGTTAGGGTTGGGAATAGGGTTAGAGTTAGGGTTAGGGTTAGGGTTGGGAACAGGGTTAGGGTTAGGGTTAGGGTTGGGAATAGAGTTAGGTTTAGGGTTGGGAATAGGGTTAGGGTTAGGGTTGGGATTAGG
>NW_007580644.1:4545-7800 GCF_000690725.1 Stegastes partitus | reverse complement strand
ATGTTAATCCTCCACTCTCATCACCTGTTGGAGAATTGCACATACCTGGAGAGGAGCCTGAACAGTGCGCAGTAACCTTTCATTACACACACACTACCTGGGTAGCACACACATATACACAAATCGACTTTGACTGACCTGAATGCAGATTCAACTGACCCTTTTTACTTGATTCACTGAACTTTGATACAAGAACAGCTATACGCTGCGAGAGGACAATTTATGTTATTGTTGTTTATTTTTTTTTTTTATTTTTGAGTTTTTTGTAGTAACTGTTTTTTCTTTTTTTTTTTTGTTGTTGGAATAAATCTACTTGTGTTCACTCTATGCTAACCTCCCCTCACTCCTTGAGACGAATTAGGACACAGTGTTATCCCAAGTGGTTTTACAAATCACAAAGAGTTACAAGGTCTACAATACTAATAATAATAAAGTTTAAGCATACATGGATCAAGAGTGGGTACGATATTAAAAGGCAATGTCAAACCAGATAGCAGTACAACTTAGTCAGGTCCACTTTTTACAGAATTTTGCAACCAAAATATCTGTTTAACATTGAGGTTAAGAAAACATAGGCGAGCTAGTGCAGGGAGTCAAATTTACAAAAGCAATGATCATATTACCTTCTCCTTTTGTTTGTAGTCCAAGATCCAAAACACTGCTGGACTTGGAAACGTGGTGTTGCAGGAACGCCTGAACTTGGTCCTGTGGTGTGACAAGAGTGGTTGTTTTTAGCTGCTTCTATATTTTCAGCTCCATCATAGATACAGATAAAGACTAACAAAAGCTTCACTTTAGCTTTTAATATCAAAGATCAAAGCAGAAATAATTAAGCAAGTCTTACCGCGCCTTTCTTGCGGTGCCGCTGAACCTCGGTTGATCACTCCAGCACGAAATAGTGAGGCTAATTCACTCTCCACGGTATCNTATTAGTGATTGGACCTTGAATTACCCTTGAAAAATGGCAGAAAAGAGGGCTTTGGCACAGATGGAGTAAGATAACAGTATGAGGAGGTTTCTGAGCTAAGCCTGTTTATTGCAAAATAGTCCTTTAGTGTAGTAAGCAAATTAGAAATAACACTTAACATGTTATTAAATTATTGTATGAACATAGTTTAACAGCACAACAACTCATTATATTAATTGTGATAAGGTAATGATAAAGTCTACGGTAAAGTAAAAATGGACTAAAGGTGACCAAATAATTCTGAACTTGTACAATTAAATAAAATCCATTTTAGCTCCTTTTTCCTCAACTATATAAATATTTGAATAGAAAAAATAAGTGCAGCAGAGATGGACCTTTAACATAATGGCTCAGTGAAGTAAAAATTAAACAATGCACGTTACTAAAAAAGTATCACTTTGCTTATACGTACGTTCAGTTTTAGGGTCTGGAACGCTGCGCTGTTCTGATCGTACGTCAGCGTTCCTAAAAAGGTGCCTTGGTCACTTTCGGTGTTCACTCCTTGAAAATGATAAGACAAAGGGGATGAGTTAAACAAGTCATTGTCAACTTAACACCAGATGTTTGTAGGATGTTTTTAGGAAGACGTGTGACTTACATAGACAGAAAACTCCCACGGTGCACTTCCAATGCTTCCGGAAGGAGACTGTCCCTTACTTATGTGACCGAGTTGACATGAGTGACGGCGACAGGGAGATGAATAGATGTCCACGGTCCCCCAAGAAACACCAACATTCACCAATTCAAAAGAATGTTCAATTCACTCACCAAAAAATAAAGGTAGCAGCAGGAGAGAGCAGATGATGGTGACTAGGACGTGTCTCATTTTCTGAAATGCGGAGCAATAAACACTGCGTTTAGACAGTGGCTGCAGAATGTCAGTCACAATACATGTAACTCTTGGTCTGACAGCACTGTGGACTGTAGTTGCTGAATTCCAAGGTTTTGCCTGTGTCTGTAGAGAGTCCGTCGGCTAATTCCAAAAGCCGATGCATTCTGCTCCCAGTTCATTCCAAGTGAAATGCAGTGAGAAATCTGCATTGATGATATACCATATGTGGGACGACCTGGGAAACCGGTCCGTACTGTTGGGGGAAGCAGACACCTTGCGGTCATTCCATGCGATGTCTGCATGCGGTCATTGTTCACTTAAAACAGACTGAAGGCACCTATACAAGTCCTCAATCATTCTTCGATATACATCATATCTTGGGTCATTTAACTGTGGCACAACCATGACTGCAGACAAAGTTTGTGTGTGATCAGTAAGTTCTTGGTAAAGCCTGCCCAGGCCACGACTGGCACCTGTTCCTTCCATTTGAATTGATTCAACACAGTGAAGTGCATCCTGAAAAAAATGTTGTACGTCTTCCTCACTGTCTGCTAGCATAAAATGGGGAAAAACAGTCAGCTGCAGCTGATGAACAAAAACAATACAAAGTAACATGGTTATTTCAAAGCAGCCGTCTCTAAACTTGAACAAGGTTGCTGAAGAAAGATGCTTGTTCTGATGTCCTCAGACTTCTGGTTGCAGCTCTCTCTGGTCTCAGTCTATCCAGCAGATGAAATACCTGTAAAATAAAAATAACACTGTAACCCCTTTAAAAATACAGTGGGTTAATTAAATGTATTTCGGTTGAATTCATGTTAAACAGTTCATTTTTGTGTAAATTCATGAAGGAGGCATGGTCGTAATTGCTTTGTGTGACCAGAGGAGGGCGCTTTATGTTATGCTGAATGGAAGGAATTTGGCCCTGCGTGCATTGCATTTTGGGGAAGAAGACGGCTAGAAATGAATTGCTGATGCTTTGTGAAAGAGTACACTTTATTTTTCATAGTTACAACACTGTATGCTTTTGAGTTTCCCAAGGAAGTGCCCACAAGACTGTAGGCGGAGCGGATGTTTTGTTCTTTGTTCATTAATTAAGACTCCGGTGAGTTGCTGTACTGTGTTATCGGGATATATGTGCGATGCTAAGTCGCTAACGGCTAATATAGACATATGATGCTAAATCGCTAATGGCTAATAGAGACGCATGATGCTAAGTTGCTAGCGGCAAATTGAGATGTGAATTTTCAGTTTATGAACGTGGGATGTTAAATATTTGTGCCATAAAACCAATCGGAGTTGACTGTGAATGTTCTTAAATGTGTTAAGTGTGTTTAACTTCATTCTGAAATGAGGAAAGATGTGTTTTGTGAATGTAAAAGAGAAACATGATTGAAAGGAGAATAGAATAAATTTGTGTAACATGATTCATATAGTACTGTTAAAAAATGGCACACTA
>NW_007580644.1:0-3250 GCF_000690725.1 Stegastes partitus | reverse complement strand
CTGAAGTCTAGGTCAAGGTCAGGGATATCTGCCCACCAAGACGCATCAACTGGCAGAGTAACATACGATTTTACTAGGAAATAGCGATACAATGTAGATACAATTTTTCTAGATTTCTGGGCCTGATGCAAAAGATTGATCAAAGAATGCTCCTCCAGTGGACCTTGCCAGGGTACACCATATGTTTTCATGGCTGTTCTTAGCAGCAAGTAGAAGTAAAAGGTGGAGTGTTGCAAATTAAACCGGAATGTGAGTTCTTCAAAAGAGTATAGGACCATGTCCCCAAAAATGTCACCAAGGGAATGAATCCCCCTGTCATACCGCTGGCGACATTGACCAAACTTAATAGGGGATTTACCAATCAATAACCGGTCATTAAAAAAGATAGGTGAAAAAGGGTTCCAGTTAGATGAAATACCAAACATTTTTTCTGCTGCCCTCCAGACTGCCAGTACATGAGTCACAATGAGACCAAAGCGAATTTGAGATTTCTTTAAGGGAATATTGGAAAATAAGATTTCAATCAGTCTCAATGGATGAACCATATTCTCTTCCAGTGCTCGCCATGAAGTCTCGATACCCTCATCGAGCCAGCTGATCAGAGGGCGTGGAGTGAAAGCCCAATGGTATAGTTTAGGGTTAGGCAGTGAGAGTCCCCCGTCAGCTCTATCTCTCTGTGCTGTGGATAATCTAAGACGAGGACACTTTCTGGTTCAGACAAAGTTAGAAATTATCTGCTGGGCCTTGTCCCAGAAATGTGGGGGAGGGGGTAGAGGCAACATCGCGCTCACAAAGTTAATGCGGGGAAGCACATTCATTTTAATAATAGATACCTGAGACCTAAGAGAATTTGGCAGCGTGGACCATTTATCAAGATCACGGGTTATGCTGGACAAAGTTTCTTCATAGTTGGACTTAACAATGGTCTGTAATGATGAGCTAATCTTAATACCCAAATACTTAAAGTGGTTGACTACAGGTATGTTTACTGGTAAAGCTATGCTTCTCATTTGGTTATTCAGAGGTAAGAGGGATGACTTAGTCCAATTTATTCTGTACCCAGATATATCACTAAAACACTGGAAAATAGATAAGACAACAGGTAGCTGGTCGTTTTCTAAATACAAGAGGATATCGTCCGCATACAAAGATATGTAGTGTGTGGTCCCAAACACAGTGATAGGAGTGATACCTTTAGCCATTTGGATTGTCTGAGCCAGGGGCTCCAGAGAGAGTGCAAACAGGAGTAGACTCAAAGGACATCCCTGTCTGGAGCCCTTTGTGATGTTAAATAAGGAGGAACAAGTCCTGCCTGTAAGTACCATAGCTGTTGGGTTGGTATATAAGACCATAATCATATATATAAAATGAGGGCCCAACTCAGAAACCTCCAGTACTGACCAGAGATACTGCCACTCCAAGCGGTCAAATGCTTTCATAGCATCTAATGAGAGGACAGCGGATGGTAGTTGTAATGAAGAGGCCCCATGTATTATATGTAATAGTCTCCTCACATTGTCTGAAGGCTGCCTGGATCTAATGAACCCTGTTTAGTCACAATTAATAAGTTTTAGCAAAAAAAGGTTGCAGCCTACGTGCCAGAAGCTTAGTGTAAATTTTTACATCAGCATTTAAAAGGGATAAAGGTCTATAATTTGCACATTCACAAGGATCTTTGTCTTTCTTAACAACAGTGAAATGATAGCTATTTTCTCATCTTTGGAGAAAGCACCTCTCTCCAGGGAGACCTGAATCTT
This sequence comes from Stegastes partitus, assembly GCF_000690725.1. NCBI lineage: Eukaryota > Metazoa > Chordata > Actinopteri > Pomacentridae > Stegastes > Stegastes partitus. Next base: position 1,493 of record NW_007580644.1, on the reverse strand, counting down.
ATCAAAAAGTAAGGGCCCCAGACTATGCCAGAAAGTTGTGTAAAATTCTGGGGGGAGCCCATTCAGACCAGGGGATTTGCCCTTGTGCATATCATCAGCAGCTGCCTTAAGCTCGTTTAAAGTGATAGGGGCGTTTAAACTCTGGGAATCATCATCTGTCATTTTGGGTAGTTGAATGGAACACAAGAATTTGTTGCATGAATCTTTATTGTGAGAAATCTCTGAGCTATACAAGTCAACGTAGAAACTACGAAAAGAATTATTAATTTCAGAGGGTTCTGCTAACATATGACCATCTGCTGATCTAATGGAGGAGATGTCAGAGAAATGTTCATTAGCCTTCAGCCTCATTGAGAGTAAATGACTCGGTCTATTAAAGTAATATGTTTGATATGTTATCCAATGTAGAAAGTTTGCGCTCCGGCTGAGATAGTCTAGAAGAGCGGGCTTTCCTTAAATTAGATGCATACAGGTGTAGCATTATTTCTAGCAAAGCCTTTAATAGCATCCCAGAGTATTCTTGGGTCACTAACTGACCCTTTGTTTATATTGATGAATTCACTGAGTTGAGCCACAAACTGAGTTCTAAATGACTCGTCACGAAGTGAGGCAGTATTAAAACGCCATTTAGAAGCCCACAATGGAGAGGAGTGAATCAAGGCAAGAACAACCACTGCCTTGTGGTCTGAAAGGGTGACTGGCAAGAGAGTGACCTCCAAAATTTCCTGAAATAAGCCTCTAGAGGCTAAAAAAATAAAATCAATACATGAAAAGGTCTTGTGCCTTGTTGAGAGGTGGGTGAAATCTCTGGAGGTAGGGTTTATCAAACGCCATAAATCCACCACTCCACAGTTATTTGACCAAGCGTGCAAGGCATCAGAACCCTGTTTTTGTACCTTGTTTTCAGATTGACTGGATCTATCATGAGAATGGTCCATTACAGCATTAAAATCGGCACCTATGATGAACTTAAATTTAGGAAGGTCCAGAAGAATTTTAGTTATCTGTTCAAAGAATTGAGAGTCAAAGGTATTAGGAGCATAGAGTGATACAAGAGCAATGTCAGTATTTTCTATGTGGATTTTGGCGATAGCTATTCTACCATTGTTGTCGCACCATGTATCCAGCAATTTCAAGCAAGATAGCAACTCTTTTCACTGGATTATTTAATCCCCTTGCATTGAGGCTCAGGATTTTCAACTGGAGAGCTTCAACCAATACCATATAAGAACGGGCAGAAGGAAGGCAGCATAAACGAAGGCTATGGATGTAAATCTCGGACAGGGGAAGCGGAGGGGGAGAAAGGAACCTCTGGACCTGCAACAACTCGAGAACATCTGAACAATACAAACAGAAACACAAAACAAGGACAAGACAAAAACACCCATGTCTTTAACTCCTATGGAGAAGAAAATAAGCTAGCCTCAGTTAAAACCTCAAAAACACAAGGTGGTGGCAAAATCCCTTCTTAATCTAGCTTGAAAATAAAAAAA
>NW_007580643.1:6294-7969 GCF_000690725.1 Stegastes partitus | reverse complement strand
TTTTTTCTCCCCTGTAGCTGAATATTAATGAAGTACAGCCAGACAAGTCTGTAATGCAGAATGATCCATCTATTTAAGACTAATTTCACCATGACTGTATAACTTGTGGTTTCAGTCCTGTTCTTAATGAACTTTCATGGTCTGGACCTTAATTACTTGCTTCAGGAAGAAGACCGTTGACTGCAGCTGACACTGATGTAAATGAGTGTGAGTCCAGAACTTTTTGTTGCTTCTAACCTTCTGTCTGACTTTTGGTCATTTTTAAAATTTTAAAACAGTCTTTGTTTTTAACTCTTGTTTTTGATTAGTTTGTAAGATGATTTTATGTTTATAACAATTTGAAGAAATTTCAATGTGTCTGGGTTAGCATAAATTAAACTTGTGAAATGATCTACTGCAGTCATCAAAAAGGGATAAACAGTGTTTTTAACACATCAAAGAAATGCATTCAACACAACTGTTCATAAATGTGTGTGAACAGTACAGAGCAGTAAAACATTCTCTAACTTAAGCAACAGATGGCAGTATGAGTCAATACACTGTGTCTGAATCTTTGAAAGCAAACTGTGGGCCACTTCTTTGTCTCAGGTTGTTAATTTTACTTTTCAATGACCTTTGTAAAGTATTGAAATGGTTCAGAAATATCTTTGTAGATGGCTTGTTTTTTCTTGGTGTCATTTGAATGAGACTTTGAGAACAGTTGAAGAGGAAAAGACAAATTAATTAAACTAGAAAGTAAAACATTCTAAAATTAAAAACAAGGAGGGTTTATTATTTAAGTTGAAGGTGTAACTACAAAAGAGTTTTTATTAAACCTCGTAACCAAGTGAGAAGGTTTGGTCTGTATATTAAAGTCAAAATTTTTAATTTGCCCTCTGACTTTGGCAGTTGCTTAGAATTTACAACAACATTGCTGAATTCTCAGCATCTTTAAGTCATGTAAATGGTGACTTCTTTAGCTGGCATTGTCCATCAGAGCCAGCCTGAGGCATAAGCGAACTTAGCGCGGTTACCAGTAGGGGGCCCCCAAGAGCAGTTCCATCCATCCATCCATTATCTATCCATCTGACATGAGTTTATTTTTTAAAATACTTCTGCTAAACCACAGTTCAAAAGCAATGTCTGAAAAATTCTATGAAAATTATCAAATGAAAATTAGATAATTTTTAGAATTTAGAATTTTTATTTATTATAACTTTTGTTAGATTCAAGATATTTCTGTGAGCATTGTGGGTTTTTCTTTCATTAACCAAGTGGTACCAACAATTTTTTTCCACGTGTGTATTACTGCTACTTGAAAATGTCATTTTGTGAGGAGGAAATGCTCTTGATACGTTTCATAGCTAACAGTGATACACAAGAAACAAAGAATTGTAGAAACTTACTACAAGGCACACAGCCTCATATTATATGTTATCAAAACAGTAAAACAAATCTGTTAACATAGATAAATAAAAATAACAACAGGACAAGCTCACCTACACATTAAATAAAGAGCAAATGATATTTAGATTTAAGAACAAGACATAATCGAACATGAAAGAAACTTTCAAACTTAGTAAACAATTTTTACAAAAGCTGTGCAATGTAAAAAGTGCTTTGTCAGCGTCAAAAATCAAAGTGAACTTTGACGTAGGTCAACCTAACATCTGTAAAATGTAGCAAATGTAAAAAC
>NW_007580643.1:3898-5639 GCF_000690725.1 Stegastes partitus | reverse complement strand
AGTTCTTTTTTTCAGACAATGGCCCTCAACAAAACCACTTCCTATAACCGTCAGTTAGGTTTCATTTGCAGTTCCGTGATCAAAAGGCATGAGTCACAGCTTTAATGTACAGTGAAGTGGAGTTAGAGCCAACATATACAGTAGAGCCCCTCTTTGCTATTTTAACACTTCAAAATGGAGAATTGCTTCAGTACACCAAGAATTAGTTAAGTGTGTTAAGCTACACACAGTGTTTATTATTGTGTTGCTCCTCACTGTTTGTCATTTCCTCCAGATCCAGAGCCTTTGGATGAACCCCAGAGCTCAGAATACACAGAACAGATACACAACAGTGCATACAATGCAACAAAAAGAACATAGATGTACTTACAGCAGAAATGTGTGTCGACATCTGAAGGAGTGCTGCAGTTTCAGAAGTTATATCCAGTCATAGACAGACCCGCCTCCCACTGTTTATTCATTGATGGGAGGCGACACAAAGAAGAATCAGGCTGATTTCCCAGAAATGACATAACCTGCAGAAAGACCTGCAGAAATTAGTTCACTGTCTCTCTGTGCATCACAGAATACATTTAAGGTATACAGAGATTTTTTACAATACTCAGGTAAACTTAGATGTGCAGATTTGTTGGAAATTATTTGGGGTGAAATGTGTAACTTTACTTTTTGCAGAAAAATATAAAACAGTTTAAATGGAAAATAATGACTCACAGAACAAAACCGCAAAGACCTTTATCACTGTTATCAATATGTGTGCAGAGATCTTCTTTCACTTTCAGGTTAACGGGATGATTTCTGTGAAAGAGTTGCTCTTTTCTTAAATGAGCTTTTGTAGCTAATCACTTTGCCCTCCTCCCACAAAACCTTTCTCACATCGTTCCAGGAAGACAAGGGTGAGGCATATGTGGGTGTTTGCATTTGTCTGTACACTACTCATATGTAATCCACTACAGGGCAAAAATACACAGCAGAGCATGCAGGGCAAAAAAAAGGTCAACATATAGTCGTGAACAAAAGTTTACATACACTTGTACCACATAATGTATATCGTGGCAGTCATGAGGTTCCAATGACTCCTATAACTTTTTATTTTCTATGATGGAGTCATTCATACACATGGGTCTTTGTCACTGTCATGCCCTCGACCTCTGACCCATCCTAGAGGCAGTCCTCTTCCCCTTTTCCTCTTCTCCCTCTCCATCTTTCCTTCTCTCTATGAGAGCGTGTGCGTGGCAAGTGTGCAGGCTGCAGCCAGGTGCAGCGGATTGGATTATTTCCTGAGTGATCACACCTGTGGCGAGGAGTGGAGCTCCTGCAATGATTCACCAGCCACAGTATAAGCAACCGTCAGTCCACTATACGACGCTGGATTGTAAACCACGTTTGTGTACTAACCTGTTTTTTCCTCCTCTCTAGTTTGTATCTGGTGATGGGTCCGACAACACCGACGTGCATGTGTCGAGCTCACGGAGCAAAGCCCGTGTCGGTACACGTATCGTTTGAAGAAAGTCACGTGACCGATACAGCTCCTGCTTTGCCGTCACTGAGGCGCCAAACTGTGTTCATAAGGAAGCGCATCCGGCAACGGGATGCATCTCTGCCAAGAGAATCACAAGTCTTTTGAGGTGCAATTCCAAGCTATTATTATAGGACAGAAGAAAAAGAAAGGTTCCCGATCTGTGGGACCAATTTGATCTTACATCGGCAAGTCAGGTATTTGTTTTTATTTCCTTGTTGTTTA
>NW_007580643.1:0-3123 GCF_000690725.1 Stegastes partitus | reverse complement strand
AGCCTTTGTTATCTGCTTAACCCTGTTGATACTACGTTTGCCCGACCTGGTGTTACCATCCTCGTCTACCTCAGCTTTGAAAAATGATTCAATTATAATTTGATTGAGTTTATTTTGTATGCAGTTATTCCACCTGTCCTGTAGGTGTCTCTATACATATTTAGTTTCCTGTTCTGTACATATTGTGATTCTGGAAATGAATATTGTTATCTTATGCTTGGTTTGCCGAATTTTGTGTCTGCACTTGAGTCTCTGAACCTGATCCATGACAGTCACAACAAACAATCTTGCATTTTGGTTCTTTCACAGATATATTAAAGGTCTTCTGGAATATGAAAATATCTGCTCAGTCAAAAATATACGTACAACAATGGCAATATTTGGTTAAATGTCATTTGGCCATTTTTACCTCAACTAGGTATTTTTGGTAGCCATCCACAAGCTTCTGGCAAGTTTCTGGTTGTATCTTTGACCCTCCTGACAGAATTGGTGCAGTTAAACTACATTTGTTGTCTCCCAGACAGACTTGTTTCTTCATCACTGATGTTGAAGCTGATGTTTAGTCTCTGCTATGTACAAGTCTGTGCACTCTTTGCTGCACTGAACTACATATACAACGATGCTTCCCTTGGGTGTTGGTGATGTACGTGGTCTTAACCAGTGTATGTGAACTTTTGTTCACAACAGATGTACTTACAGCAGAAACGTGTGGATGTCTGAAGGAGCGCTGTAGTTTCAGTTCCTATGAGAGATGTTTATTCGTTCATGGGAGGCGGCACAAAGAAGAATCAGGCTGATTTCCCAGAAATGACATAACCTGCAGAAATTAGTTCACTGTCTCTCTGTTCATCACAGAATACATTTAAGGTATACAGAGCATTTTTACAATACTCAGGTAAACTTAGATGTGCAGATTTGTTAGAAATTATTTGGGGTGAAATGTGCAACTTTACTTTTTGTAGAAAAATGTAGAACAGTTTAATGACTCACAGAACAAATAAATCATCTACATTTATAACATTCAAAAATACTGTTATGAACCATTCCTTTGAAGCTCAAGAGCAAATTATACAATCTTATGTTTATATTAGCATTCTTCCATATTTTGACCCCAACAACAGAAATACATCTTTTAATTTCTTTGATTGCTTTTTGTCAAGTGAACTTAAACATCTCTCAAATCACATTTGGACTCCTGCAATGAAAAAGATCTTTTGGACACAGTATGGGAGTAACTTTGCTCTGACCCTTTAAGATAAATCAGACACAGAGCTTTATAATTTAATATATTTTTAGAGTTTTTGTAGGAGACACACAAGTTTGAAGATGAGGAGCACAGTGTGCTTGAATGAGTGTGTGTTGCAGAGGCAGTGGTTCAGGTGGGAGTGGGCGTGTGCACATGCAGAAGTGGATGTGTGTGTATAAAGGGGTGCACTCACCTGTGTCACAGATGGAAGGAGGAGAGAGTCAGGGTTGGTTAGTAGCCACAATGTTTGTTGACCGCTACCCATTCATTCATTAACCACCTTTTTATCTGTTTATTTCGCTGGTTTTCATTTTTTCCATTCATTCATCTTTTGCGCTGTGATAGCTCTGTGCTCTTTTGTCACAATAAATGCACAAAAAGCATATTTGGATCTCAGCGTATCTGTTATTATAGCCTCCAAGTGCGTCACAAATCTGTGAACCTGAGGACCCAACCTCAAACTCTCAGCGGTGAAAAGGTTTGTTTGGACGCCGCAACAGTTATATAGGATTGCTAAAGACTTTGAAAATCTTCCTTTATTATATTCAATATGTTTTCATTTAAACTTCTGATCGGTATCAACCCCTAGAAATTTTTATCTCAGACACTCTTTCAATTTCAGCATCACATATTTTTAGGTTAATATTCCCGTCAATTTGTTTGATTTCCAAAAATCATAAATTTGGTTTTCTTTACATTGAGAGACAATTTAACAAAATTTTTTTCCCAGAGCAAAATATATTTGTGTCATCTGCAAAAATAGTAAATTTAAGCAGTTCAGTAACATTACAAATATCATTAATATAAAAAAAAGTTTTGGACCAATCACTGATCGCCCCTCCACAGTCGAAGTGTCCTTGGGCAAGACACTGAACCCAAAGTTGCTCCTAATAGCAGGCTCACGCTTTGCATGGCAGCTCTGTCTCCTTGGTCTATGAATGTGTGTGTGAATGAGAAAACATTGTAAAGCTTTGAGTGCCGCTAAGGTAGAAAAGCGCTGTATAAGTCCATTCTGTAGATCTTCATTTTGGTGATTTCTCAAGGATTTCAGGGAGTCTCTGAACAGGTGAAGTACTGTCCTGAACACATTCGAGCACTTTGCTGATGAGCAGTGATCCAAAATCATAATACCTGTCAACAGGTGAGAAGTCTGACTGAGAGTTACAGAAAACACTTGATTGCAGTGATTGGCTCAAAGAGTTGTTCAAAAAAATATTATTTTACAGGTCTCATCATGCTTGTTTGCTTGTTGTTGTTTAAATATTTCTGTTGAATCACAATTCAAAAGCAACGTCATGATTTTCATTAAATTCTTGTTCATTACTTTTGTCAGTTTCAACTTTTTTCAGTGACAGCCTTTTTTTCCCCTTCTTTATTTGGAGGGTGTGAATAAATTGGAGGACAACTGTATTATTTAGGTACATTTATTCTGCCTTTTACTGGAAAACCTAAAGTAGAGTAACTTTAAACACACTTGAGCTTTTGGTAGTAGGCAGTGATTTTAATGTGTGCTGCAGTGACGTGTGTTTATGTTCTAACAGGGAAGTGAATGTTGTTGCTGGCGTGTGCACAGACTCTTTCAACATTTTAACACCATCAGCAGTTTGACTGTCCAACACAACAGACTGTAAGTAAATAAAATATTACACTGTCCAAACTTGTTCTGCAAATGATCCACTGTGTGTTAAAATAAAATAAAACCCTTTAATCTTTTGAATATGACTAATGCACTTTGCATCTAATTGCACATCCCTTCTTTGTAGTTAGAATAGAATAGAATAGAATAGAATAGAATAATTAGAATAGAACAGAACAGAACAGAATGGAATGGAACTTTATTGATCCCTTTGGTGGAAACCTCAGGGAAATTGTTGATC
>NW_007580642.1:3741-7407 GCF_000690725.1 Stegastes partitus | reverse complement strand
AAGGCCTTGTCCACATGTAGCAGGGTATCTCACAATACAAAGATGTTTTTCTACATTTTGGCTTGTCATCCACACAAAAGCACAGATTTACAGCATTAAAAATGACTCTTTCAAAAACCTCCAACCAAAGTGAAGATTTGCGAATACCTTGTTTATGTGTCTGTATGTGGACATCAATAACCAGGATTTTAGGTTTCGAAACGTCACTGCCTGCGACAAAATATGTTCTTACTTCACATAGGCGACCTGTGTTTACATTTAGAAACAGCATGGATGCCCTCAAACCTGTGCTGGTGTTGTCTCTTGTCCACGTGCTTTTTGCTTGCTTGCTTGTTTTTACAAGCCCAAATACTGCTCCATGTACAAGAACATTGGTGAAGGACGATGTTCAGGATGGTTATTTTCTGCCACCTTGCCATTCCACTTCCTCCTACACCTTCCACTGGTTAACATCAGGATAGATTCTGTTTCAGGCCCACAGTGACTCACGTCTCCAACTCTCCCACAAACTCTTTTTTTCTCCCACCACCACTGCCAGCTGGTGGGAGAACTTTGAGACAGAAATTTTGCTCCCAGAGGAATGGCGTGACTATTTGCATATGTCCTGGTTCTCGCTCCTGTCGTTGTCGGAGTGATTACATCAGGGGTGGGCAACCCTGATCCTCGAGGGCCACAATCCTGCATGTTTTCGATGTTTCCTTCTTCCAACACACCTCATTCAAATGATCAGGATCGTTATCAGGCTTCTGCAGAGCGTGATGATGAGCTGATTGAAAGTGAAGCAGGTATATTTATATGACTGTAATCATATTTTCTTTGAGAAAATATAGTCTTTTGTTGCCATTACATGAATTTTGGTTTTCTTAAAGATCAGCAAAATTTGGATTTGGTGCAAATATTAAAATGTAACAATTAAGTAATTTACTGTTAAGACATGTCACAATGGTAATGTGGACTCAATTGTAGGACCACATAAACTGGTGTGCAAAGGGGTCTTTATATTCTTATTAAATGTTCGATGTTACAAGTTGCTTCCATGTTTTTAGGTTGAAATTTAACAACATATGTCTTTCATCAATGGATTCACATTTATTTATTTATATACATTTACATTTTTAGACACAACATTTAAATGAGCCAATACGATGTCTCTGATGTACGTAATGTCAAGTTTGTTTTGCCTTTTCTTCTGCATTGTCGTTGAATGATGTATCTGATGTTAAATGGTTGCTGGATTCCCCACTGATGAAGATGAAGAGGAACAGGATGATGAAAATATGGCAAAAAGTCAGTCAATAAAAACACATGTTGTTGTACCACAGGTTGATGTGATTTGACAAATCATCCTCACAAACACAATTTTTAATGTTTTACTCATAAATAAACTCTGAATGTTTCTATGTAGGTGAACTGTTTCCCCTCAAATCTCCAATATCAGGAACATATTGATCTGTTCTCCTCTTTGCTTCTTTCCAGAGTATAAACTGAGGAGCCTGAAGGTCAGAATGATGTTTGTACCAGAAAAGGACAATTCTGTGATCAGTTGTCGTACATGAGAGTGTGACAGATTGTCCTGCTCCACAGACTTCATCTTCTACAGGAGAGATTGTGTCTCCAGCTATTAGTCCTGGAAAAAGTAGAGAAAATGAGGCCATCAGACTCACATTGTCCATTATTGTTTTCAGCTCAGCTCAGCCAATCAAAGTGTTGTACAACTGTGTGTCGTCTCCATATGAATATTTCCTGATAACTTCACCAAGCAGAAGCACGTATAAGCTAAAGAGGTTCCAGGATAGAACCTTTCGGGTGTCCGGGGCCAATATTTCTTACATTGTTTATGACTGCACGAACCAAAGGAAAAAAATAACGTCTTCAGGAAGATGGTTGACAGTGTTGACTGCACCTCGAGAATGGAGTAGAACAGGAACAGAGTCATTCTTGTAGTCAGTATTGATCCTGATATCATTGATTTTTTTGAATGGTTTATTACTGGAACTTGAGTTGTAGTGGAAGACAGAGCAGCAAACCTCTGTAATCTGAATTGGACAACTGGACACAATTCAACATGACACCTTCTTTAAATCTTTAGCATCTCCAAGATTTGACCAAAAATTTTCCGACTGTTGAAATGGCTTCAGTGTTTCTAAAAAAATTTAAATACCCCTCGTGTTGGAAAAGAAAATGATTCCCCACTGAATCCTAACAAACCATAGAAGAGTAACAGAGTGTGTCTCCCTCTAGTGGATGTTGTGGAGTTTTGCGTTGTCTTTGCCTCAAAGGTTTTTGTACAGAGTTTTGCTGTTTCCTGTCACTGTGGGCCTCACAGCACAGTAGTACACAGCAGAGTCTGTCACTGCAGCAGAGGAGATCTTCAGAGTGATTTGGTTTTTATCACCACTCACTGTAGCAGAGAGTCCAGCTTGTGTTTCATTCTGTGTTCCTGAGTGATAGATGAGGAACTCTGGAGGTTTTCCTGGATGTTGTTGATACCAGTAAAACTGATCACTACCAGTTGCTTGTTTGGAGTATTTGTAGGTCAGAGTGACAGTGCTGCCTTCCAAACTGGACTCTTCATCCTTCACTGCAGTCAGTTGTTGACATCCAACACCTAAATGAAGCGATAACTGTGAAAACCCATATTAAAGTCTAGGCACATGTTCCAGAGATTTCTAACAAACAGATCATTTCAAGACATTTCTTCTTCCTGCTTTAACCTACCTTTTAATGTGATCACCAACAAAGAAAACATGACCCAGTAATGCAGTGACAGCATCTTCCACACACTATCTGTTATGTTGGTTTACATACTGAATGTATGTGACAGTGGGAGTCCTTTTCTGTTCTGCTCTTTGACAGAGTTGCTCCTCCCTCAACATGTTCCTCCTCTCATATCACTGGATGTTCTGAACACCAAAACCTCACTTGAATATATGTTACAGCTACACAAACACAAGAACCGCTGTTATTTTGCTGGATTTCTATTGATTTGCATTTAAACCACTTTCCAGAATCATAATTTTCCTTCCTGTGGTTATTGGTTTGAAAATCCACTGCTTTCTGCTACTGTGTCAGAAGAAGGAGAGAGAAGTTGTCAAAGTTCTATGACTTTTGAGAAACTGGTGCAGCAACATTATTATTTGCAGCACCTGTAAAAGCTGATCCTTTGAAATGTGACTGAACTTGTGGCAAATCAGACAGAATTCTGGAAACAGGTCATTGCACCGTCTTCAATATTGTTCATTGTTCATTTGTATTCTGTAAAATATAGTGTCTGAATGTATAAACTTCATGTTTTCAGACTGGGGAATTGTGGTAATAGTACACATAAACACAGTCTTATTTTCAAAGCTATCTTAAGGTGTTTAGTGCCTCCAGAAATGTAAAAGTAGTGATGTGGACTCATTTGTAGGACCACATAAACTGGTGTACATAGGCGACTATATATTGTCATCATATGTGCAAAGTTACAAGTTGCTTCCATGTTGTCTTCATGTTGATATTTAACAACATATGATGCTCATTCCTCAATGAATTCACATTTGATTTATTTGCAGAAAGAACAACTTAAAAAAGGTCTTACAATGTCTCTGCTGGAATTAATGTCAAGTTTGTATCGTCTTTACTTCCTCATTGTAGTTGGATCTTGGATGGTGACAGAATATGTAC
>NW_007580642.1:0-2926 GCF_000690725.1 Stegastes partitus | reverse complement strand
CAGCTATTAGTCCTGGAAAAAGTAGAGAAAATGAAGCCATCAGACTCACATTGTCCATGAGGCTGAGAGGAGAAGACAGTGGAAAACATCACCTGTACAGTGTTACTCTGTGGACATTCATAACTTTCACAACCTTATTTTTATTCTCTTACAGCAACAAAGAAGAAAAGTTGTGAAATAACATCTGTATATCTGGTTATTGCAGCAGGTCAAAGCAAACTCTGATCCCTAGTCTTAAAACTCACCTGAAACCTGAGATAAAAGCAAAAAGACATAAAGCAACATGTCTTTGGAGTTATTAAAGTCAGACACACAGCAGATGAACAATGTTCTTCACTGCAGCACATTCATCAGTCACACTGTGGTTTGATTTCCTCAAACATTATTTCCCTGAACACAGAAACCATCTGATTGGCTGAGTTGAACCCCAGTGGGAGGAACCAGTGAAAAACATTTTTAGAGGTTGTTTGCGCCCAAAGTTGAGCCAATGACATTCTTTTTGTTCTCAAAGCAGTTCTTGCTCAGAGAAATGTTTGCTGAATGTTCACTTTGTGTGTTGCGTTGTCAGCAGAACACTGAAAATGTGATGCTACACTATTTTCATTCTTCTCTCAGCCTTACAGTTTGGGGGATTCAACTGTAAGACAAGATATTTTCATTGCAAATTTTTCTCTGATATACAACAGCTGCATCTAGATGGTGAGAAGGTAACGATAGAGATGATGGTAAAGAATCTGATCAGAGTGTGTTTCCCTCTAGTCGATGTTGTGGAGTTTTCTGTTGTATTTGCTCCAAAGGTTTTTGTACAGAGTTTTGCTGTTTCCTGTCACTGTGGGCTGCAGAGCACAGTAGTACACAGCAGAGTCAGACAGCTGAAGCTTGTGGATCTTCAGAGGAACTGACTTTTCCTGGATTCCAGTATGAAATCTGTCTTCCTGGAACTCTGGAGCTTTCTGTAAAGATGCCGAGTAAGTTTTCATCATGTGCTTTGGGGAATTATTTACTTCTTGTTTGTACCAGAACAAAGTAGGGCCTGTGGAACTAGTTTCAAAAGTACAGTCCAGTATAACTGTGTCTCCTTCAGCAGCAATGACATCTCCTGGTGGCTGAATCACTTTATCTTCTCCTTTACACTCTAGAGAAGAACACAACATGCAGAGGAAGACATGAATCAATAAAAATGATTGATTAAAGGAGAAGAACCAACAGCTGTAAAGAGTTTTATTCCATGTAGAATAGATGGAACTTTGTGATCTGCTAGTTTTTCTCAGTCAAACTCTGTTCATGTTAAATATGTCACCTACCTCTTATTGTGAGCAGAAAAAAAATGACAAATAGACTCAAGTTCACTGACAGCATCTTGAAGACAATCTGTCTGTTTTGTGGATCAAACTCCACTGTGAAAGTTTGTGTGTTTTCAGTGCTTGAGTCCCAGTTTAGCTCCTCCCTTCATCCTTTCCTCCTTCCTCTCACAGCTCTGACTAACAGTGTGTTTGTCTCTGCTGCTGCTCTCATTCACTCACTAACTGAAGATCATTGGAGGAGATTAACATGTACAAATGTGTGTCATCTGCATACGAGTGTTTCCTGACAACATCACCAAACAAAAGCATGTATATGTTAAACGAACGGGGTTCCAGGATAGAACCTCCTCAGCATCTGGGTGGTATTATTTGCTTGCTGATATCTGAAAGAATCAATAGAAACAAAAACAGCCTTCAAGAGGATCAAAGCCACTCTGACCTGAACCAGCAGTCTGATAAATGGAAATGTTGATTTAGAACTGGATGGCTGAAGATGTTGACTGCAGCTGAGACTGCATCCCTGAGACTGCTCTGGTTAACGTCTCTAATGAACTCCTGCTCACATCAGGTGGAGGTCTTTACTTTGAATTTTCTTGTCTTGCTTTGACCTGTGATGCATCTGACCATGACATTTGAATTAAGCATGTGGAAATCTTCTCCTTGGTATCAGTTATGTCACTCTATAGCAGTTTGTTTCTTACTATACAAATAGATCTCTCACAGGAAAAATCTAGCAAGTATCTTCTTCTTCACCTGCTGAGTTCCACAGGGCTCCATTCTGGGTCATTTATTGTTTTTCACTTAATAGAGCTTATGTGTTAGTTCAGACAGGCACAGAGTCAAGAAGTCAGAGGCCCTTTTCTATCCAATTGTTAGTGTGCTCTATAACTGAGGTAGCATTCATTCCTTCTGTCCACTCCATGCTCACCACATCGCTGCTACATCAACCTCCATAGATCTCCCCCTCCTCCCCAACCTCCTCCCTCTAAAAAGCTCAAGTTCATAACTGTGGTTGTTTCTAATATTGTGGGACTGTAGAACACAGATGGTTCATTATTGTACCTTGAAACTATGTAAAGTGGATTTTGTAAAGTGAGAACCATTGCAGTTGGTCTCCTTGTTTTGTGTTCATCCTGTATTCATTTGAACATTGTGAATTTAAGGCTCTGCCGGGGGCTTTGTGATCTCAGGGACTGTCTGTGTCATGCCTGCTCAGATTGTTCCAGAGCATCACTGGAGCAGAGTCACTGCCAAACTCAAGTGCATGTCATTCCAAAAAAGTGGGTAAATCTGACAGTGTCCTGTCTGAATTGGCTCCCATTGGGACTGATCCTCAATAAATATAACATTCACAATCACCATTAAAACACAGCTGTATTTTCACTTTGAACCCAGCAGGAATGATGTGTGCTCAGGTGACAAAGTTTTTACAGTTGTGCTTCATTCAGCTCATGCTGATCTCTGAAGTCAGATATTTCCTGTCTTTTTCAGACTGAAAAACTCAGTCATGCCATCATCAACCCTAAATTTTGACTATTGTCATACAGTTTACTGTGATATCAGTGAGGAAACATTCACAGGCTTCAAATTATCCAGAATGCTGCTGCTCAGTTTTGTTTTTT
>NW_007580641.1:14112-16438 GCF_000690725.1 Stegastes partitus | reverse complement strand
CGTTCTGAACATGTTCTTCTGTTCTCTGGTCCGCTGCTGTGATTTTCACTCATTTGCATTTTTCTAGCTTGAATTATTTCAACAGGACCTGAAACGAGTCCAGTCCGCTTTCAGCCGATCACACACGAATCTATAGAACCTGAGTCCAGGTCCGGTCGGGCCTCCATCGCCTCTTCACCGGGTCGGGTCGGCTGCCTTCTGCTCTGTAGTTTTGCTGTTTTCTCTCTTTTGCGTGTCGGGTGGAGCTCCAGCGAGTCCCACAGACTGATGCTCACAGAGCCGCCGCTCTTCTTTCATCCCTCATTATTTATCTTTGTTTTTCTTTCATATAAATTCATCAGCTGCTGTCAGGGAACAAAAGACGAGAGAATCTGGAATCTGGAAAATAGCATTTGGGCCCAAACCGGCGTGCGTCGGCCTTCTGGACCTCAGAACCATTGTGCTGGAGCTCCAGTGGATGAGAGGAACCAGTAGAAGGTGTTTCAGTGGTTCATGATCGTTGCTGCAGCTGCTGTCATCTACAGTCAGTGTTTCTGTGCGACCGTCTTCATCACCATCATTAGAAAAACACGCTTTAAAGTCAGCAAACGTGTAAAACATGAGTTCCTCCGCTGAGACTTTTGTCTTTGTCCTGTTTTGCTTCATGTTGCAGCCTTTTGGAAATTCATTGTTTCACCAACTAAACAGAATGAGCTTCATTATTATTTTGTTTATTTTAAACACAAATTGTGAATCTTGAAAACAAAAACAAGACAAATTCTAAAAGCATGAAAAGCGTCTGCAGATTGATCCGGATCGATCATCGAAGGGCCGCCGGGTTGAACCTGTTCAGCCTGAAACACGGAACGTGTCCGCTGTGGTCAAGAGAAGAAGTGATCCAGCCAATGACATTTAGAGGACCAAGCTGAGTTTAGCTGGAATGCAACGAACAGAGAAGTCTCAGTTTAAATTAGTCACAATTAAAAAAAATTTTAAAAAAGAAGAAGGAAAAAAAACATTAAAAATTACCATCAAAATAATGTTTGTCAGTGAAAAGTTTCTTTTTTTTTTAATTTTCAGCTGTTCATTTAATAAAGTGGGTGTAAATGTAGAAATAAAATGTGTAGAAAGGTCTGACAGCTGTCAGCGTGATCGCTTCTGTTCCTGTATTGATGATTACTGATTATCGATGACTGGTGTCGGCGGGGAGTCGCTGCCCTGCAGTTCTCTGACCGACCAGCAGGAGGAGCTGTGGTGCTGCTCTGCCTCACAGTCTCACACTTCAGAGGAAAAAACCAAAAGACTCCATTTCTTCTTCTCTCACATCTACACCCCCCACCGCCGCCTCCACCACCACCCCAGAGACCCTCCACATTCAGCTGCAGCTTCTTTGTTTGCAGTTTGCTGCAGAACACGACACCCGCCGCACAATAGTAATAATAGGAATAAAAAGGAGGCTGAGGAGAAGAACAAAAACTGTACTTATTATTATTATTATTATTATAATCGTAGCTACTATTATTATCATTATCATTATTGTCGTTATTAGTGTTATTATTGTTATATTAATATTATTATTGGTATTTTTAACAATCATTCTCATACTAATAAAAATTGTTATTAAATTATGTTATTATTATTGCGATTGTTATTAATATTATTGTCAGTAGTAGCCGTAATATTGTCATTGTTATTATTATTATGGTTATAATAATAATAGCCACTATTATTATTGTTGCTGTTGTTAGTATTATTATTGTTACATCAATAATAATATTGGCATTTTTAACAATCATTCTGATACGAATAATAATAGTTATTAAAATATATAAAAATAATATTTTTCTTATATTATTGTTATTAATACTAATAATACTAACAACAACAATAATAATAATACTACTAATAATAACAACAATAACAATAATAATAATAATAATAATAATCAGTAGTCCGTCTTTAACTTTCTTACACAGTTACAGTCTGAGGGTCAGATTTCTCTTTGACTTGATAAAACAACGTGACCTTCATCTGGAGGCCGTTTCACTGTTTCTCACATTTTTGCATTAAAGCTGAAATATTTTTAAGCACAAATTTGACTTTCAAACTGTGTCAGATTTCAAGATTCCAGTTTTTATCAGTCACATGTTCAGCCTGAGCAGCGAAATGAGCAACAACATGAGACGGCAGAAGAGAACACATCTAGAACAACAAGAGAACATTCAGCAAATCATAATCATGAGGCACAGAGTTCCTGTTAAATGTGTAAAATGACTGAGTGACATTGAACCGTTTCATGTGCTTCCAGCGTTCAATAAAAAAAACATTCAGAAAAAACTGCAGACCA
>NW_007580641.1:5048-8517 GCF_000690725.1 Stegastes partitus | reverse complement strand
ACACACCGTGAACACACCGTGAACACACCAGGGACACACCGTGGACACACCGTGAACACACCATGGACACACCGTGGACACACCGTGATCACGCCGTGAACACGCCGTGAACACGCCGTGAACACGCCGTGAACACGCCGTGAACACCGTGAGCACACCGTGAACACACCTGACCACTCAGGTGTGTCCCAGGATCTCGTTGAGTTGCTGCAAACACGCACCATGAAGGCACAACATTTCCAACACGGGGACATGAAGCTGTTGGGTCCAGGTTCTGAGTGTCGCTGCAGTGGGTCGGTTCCGGTGCCGACGGCTGATCGGTGCTTTTGTTACAAACTAAAGTTCAGCTCAAGAAAACAGACACACAACAGAAATAAATGAAGGAGCTTACAGGCTGGATGTGAACGAGGCTGGAGGTCCTCAGGGGAGTCCGGCAGGATCAGCAGTGGATTGAGGAGGCGGGGCACTCAGAACAGAACCACATGTAAACACTCTGATTGGCTGAGTGGACACAGGTGCAAACAATGAGGGCGGAGCCAAAAAGACACCTGAGGAAAAAACTGATAACAAGAGCAAAAGGCTTCAGCGAACAGGTTCAGTTTAGTCGTTTAATGTTTGGAAACACCCGCTGATCCAGATGAGAGGTCCCCAGAAGACAGAACATCTTGTTGGTGGTGAACGTTTCTTCTGAACCGGATCTCTGAAGGTTCCTGACACAGAACTCCAGCAGCAGGAGGGTCTGAGCTCCAGAATGTTTCGTCCTGGTCAGTTGTGTTTGCACAGCGGTCAGGACTCTGGTCCAAAGTGTCCAGATCCAGAACCACTCTGGTGCTGGTTCTGAAGAACAGCTTCAGACAGCAGATGATGTTCTGCAAGTTCTAAACTGTATGACTCAGTTTGGTTCAGCTTCTGGTTCTAGATTCAGCTCCTGGTTCTCCGTCTGTTCTCCTGTAGGTCTGACCTCAGCTGATGCCGCATCACTTCCTGTTCCTGTCAGTGTCAACACTGAACACACCGTCAGGATGATGGCTGACGTATGTTGGACTATTCACGAGTCATTTTAGACATTTATGTTTTCAGGAGTATTTGTATTTCATATTCCTGGGGAGGTAGAAAGCCGGCATGTAATAGTTAGAAGTTGCAGGTTGGGCGAGCCGGACTCAGAGGGACACACAGTAAACGGTCTGCCATGGTGGTCTGACTTCCTGCCACCGGCTGGACGTCCTCCAACGAAGCAGCAGAAGCTCTGAGCCTCTAATATGCTGTGGAAGTCGTCTCAATGTCATCTCGCTGCTCCATCTGCTTTCACAAAGTTTTATATTTAACTCTGCTCTGTTTGAGCTTTTTATTGCCTGTTGGATGAAAAAGTTTCAGGATTTAATATTCAGGAAATTTTCCTGTTTAATATTCTGAATATTTTATATCCTGAGTCTGTCTGCTGACATTCAGCTCCTTCAACATGCACATATGCCATCCACACACAGCAAGTCTGTTGTTTCACCTCCTTGTTGGATCTCTTTTGTCCCTTTGTGCTGATTTAATATTCCAGGATTGTAGCCAATCAGAGCTCTTCGCTAATCACTCATCAGTTAATCACAGAGTGCAGCAGTCGTAGCTTCTGCTCAGTCACAGCATGAAAATATAATCAAGTCATGATGTGATGATCTGAGGCATGTTGGACAGATGATGTGTTCTTCTGTCAGGTATGAAGTCCCTTTGCTCACGTTTCCATCAGCTCCTCAGTGGGAGGAAGTGAAGCAGTAGAAGGTAAAAACCTGGACAACGGGTTTCCTTCATGTGTGTCTTTAGGTTAGAAATACCTAAAAAGTTGAGTTCAGCTGTGATGCGATCAGCTGCCTGCTGAGTCTGAGATGAAATAACGAGATAAGACGGCCATACGCAAACTCTCAGCCGGTTTAAAAGCTGCAGACAGTTTTTACTGACGGCAGGAAAACAAAAGATCAAATCGTGTTCTCGCAGAGTGAACGTTCATCAGCAACACTCACCACATGCTCAGTGTTCCACAGCAGCCTGGCTGGGCAGCCGTTCTGTAGGAACACATTCTAAACTGATCATTGTTTGATTACGATCAGCTGATCTGCTCACTGAGGTCGTCATGACGACGCGCTGTCAAATCTGAAGGTGTGTGTGTGTGTGTGTGTGTGTGTGTGTGTGTGTGTCCCTCCCACACCTCCAGCAGGTAAATTGGTGAGACTTCACCTCCGTCCCCTCCTCCCCCTGAGTCCTGTGCTGTGATTGGCTGAGCTTTGTTTAGACTGACACGTCTGTAGAGAGACTGATTGATGAGATGGACGGACGCTAACACCTGGACTACACACACACACACACACACACACACACACACACACACACACAATAATAATAAGAAGCCTCACACCCTATTTACAGTCTCTATAAAAAGTATTCGCCTCTCTGGACGGTTTCCTCTTTTATTGCTTTTCAACATCAAGTCACTGTCAATTTAATTTGGCTTTTTAACAAAAAAGATTCTTTCACGTCAAAGTGAAAACAGGTTTACTCAAAGTCATTCACCCCCATCAAGTCAGTACCTAGTAGAGGCAAACTCTCAGCTGGACTGAGGTCTGGACTCTGACTGGGCCTCCANCAGTAGATGTTCAGACCAGCAGTAGATGTTCAGACCAACAGTAGATGTTCAGCTCAATGTAAACTCAACGTCAGTTCATTGATGACGGCTTTATTTCTACTCTGTTGCAGAATCTGAGGCAACGAGATTAAATCAAAATAATACTTTAGTGATATTTAAGAAACCTTCACACACTGAACATGGCTTTATTGATCAGTGACTGATTGATTTGTGTGATCGGTGACTTTCTGAAGGTCGAACCGGAGAAATAAAATAATCACAGTTTCATTATAAATGACACGAGTCGGGAAGCTGTTCTTACTGCAGCGACTTCATTTTTATTCACAGAAATCAGGAACTCCGGCAGTCAGTCATTTAATCACTAAAGTTCACCTTCATCATGTTTCAGGTCATGTTTGTTTTACATCAAACTACAGCATCAAACAAACAAGGATGCAGTCATTTAATTCATCATATTAAAACGGATTCAGGGTTTCCTTCTTTACCGGGTCTGACATCAGTGAGTCAGTGGACTGCTCACGGCGGCAGAACGTTCTGCTGCGGAACGTTCTGCTGAGGAACGTTCTGCTGAGGAACGTTCTGCTGCGGAACGTTCTGCTGAGGAACGTTCTGCTGTTCAGCCTGAGGTTGTGTTGCGTTCACGGGACACCAGAACATGCAGCTGCTCGGTCTGCAGACACTCAGGTCCAGTTTCATGAATGAGTTCCGTCTAAATCCAGTTCAGGCGAGAAAATAAATAAATCATCGAATCATCAGGGACAGAAAAACAGAAACAGCCTCACGTGACTTCTGCAGAGTGTTGATGACGTTCGTCAAGTTCTCCTGCAGCACAAAGAGGTCTGA
>NW_007580641.1:0-802 GCF_000690725.1 Stegastes partitus | reverse complement strand
TCCCATAAAGCTTTGAGGATGAAGAACAGACACCAGTTGTTGTATGAACAGTCTCTAACATCTGAGCTGCTGAAGCTGGAAACTCCTTCAGAGGAGTCATAGGAGTCTTGGTGGTCTCCCTCACTAGTCTCCTTCTGATGCTCCTCAACAACCTTTCCACAGAGTTCTTGGAGGGTTCTTCAGTCTTCATGGTGTAGTTCTATCCAGGAGTTCTGATCCACCAGGGACTGGACCTTCCAGATACACAAGTCTTTATACTACAACCACTGAGACACATTCACTGTCCTCAGATGATGCATTCACTGACTGTGGGACTTTTGGCATCAACTGGCTGCAGTTGAGTGACATTAGAGTCACTTTAAAGGAGGTGAATCCTGATGCAGTCACTTATTTTATATTTTTTTCTAAATTCTGTCAAAAAGCCAAATTGAGGTGAACCTGATTCAGTGTGGAAAAGACATAGCAGTGAAAACCTCCACGCTGACTGAATACTTTTTATAGATGCTGTAGATGTTCAGGTCTGAGGCACAAACTGGACTGCAGCTGTTTAAACAGCAGCTCTGCAGTGATGGTGAAAATAATGAAAACAGGAATCTGTGCTTCTGTCTGAGCTGATAAATAAACATCCAGAGCTGTGATGCAATCAGCTGTTTGCTGAATTTTATTCCACAGATGAAATAAAGTGATAAAAACGATGATACAGAAACTCAGCAGTCAGACAGAGAAACTCCCAGCTGGTTTCAAATCAGATTTCAGCTGCAGACAGAAAACTGAGTGTCCTGTTCTGCCCTGAGTCACATGA
>NW_007580640.1:7182-9625 GCF_000690725.1 Stegastes partitus | reverse complement strand
GTAACATCAAAAGTCTAATTTTCAGATTTAGATAATCCTGTTTGGTTGCAAACATTATTTTAATAGGTTGTCAATATAATGTTGCATCAACTTATTATGAAGTATAATTTAAAGTCAAATTTCAGCATTAGTTGATTTAAAAGTAATTTGAAGTTGAGGTAACGTTTCAAATTTCACAGTGCAGAAAGTCAAGTTTCACCTCCATCAGTTTCCTCCTCCTCCTCTCTCACCCACACAAGATTAAATTACTACTATAAAAGTAGCAGCACCAGTTTGTGTGGTTATGTGGGCGAGGAGACGCAGATCCTCTGATAAACAATAAAACCTTTCAGACCTACAGGGAACTAAAACAGTTTTTGGCTTGTTTCCTGGTTGGAGGTGAACGTTACACCTGAGAACATGAATGTCTGCAGCAGTAGAGTTGTACATAATGTAGGATGGAGCATTTTTTTGCACAGGATTAACTATTTTCTCTTATTTTTCTCACATCTTTCACTGATTTTTTTCTTTTTTTAAACTGTTTAATTATTGCCAATTAATTTAAAATTGACTGGCCTGTAGGACCAAATTTCTAACTTTCTACCTGTTCTAACTTTATCCATGTGCTCGTCATGGATTTGGCCCCATGACGAGCACAGAAGTCCAACAACAGAACACCACTTCAGATCAGGCAGGCTGTTCCTCTCAGTCACCCCCCTCCAGATTTTTCCATTATTGCCCACGAGCATTGAATTCCCTAAAGAGAACTCTGGAGGCCCTGGGTAGCACTTAGCTTTTTTCACAGATGCTGCAATTTCTGCCAGTTTTGGGGGTTTCTTGGTCACAGATGTTCTCTGACTGTAGTCACTCGAGTTCTCACACTTCCAGCCATCTTCAGCAGTGTTTGACATCTACTCCATCGTTATCACTGCCATCTGGTGGAACCACACATGGTCAAGAAAAATCAGTCCTCACTGCGATAACCTTGCCCTCATCATCATGATCGACAAAAGTCGGTGCCACTTTCATGCAGCCATTCCTTTTTGCCGACTCATATGGTGGACAATCACCAACCAGTTCATCCTCTGTGCTGAACACATCCCAGGCTACAGCAACAATAACTTGTTCTGTGGCACTTATCCTGGTTGTTTTCCCCTGACTAGGTCCTTGCTTGTATTGTGTTTACTCTCAGATAAAAGCGTCTGCCAAATGAAACTGTAGATTTGTACAATATCAGTGACCCCCACTCTCGCTTTGCCCTTAAGACATTTAGAACCTTCATGCAAAGATGGACCCTACACCTGTGCCTCTATTTTCTGTTATGATTCTGCTCGTAAACTCATCATCGCAAAGCTCATTGGCTTTTCCCAAGAAGCCACATAAACAGTGTCACTTCCAGCACTCTGCTCTCCTTCTGTACCGCCTGGTTCTCCTTTCACTCTCTACATAATAGATTCCAGCCATCATTCAATGTAGGTACATTATACAGCTTCATCTCTAACTGGGCTTCAAAATATCCAAGATACCTCGGCAGCCTAGTTTATTATTTTGTCTAGAAGTTCATTGCAACACCATCCAACGAGTTAAATTCAATCCACACTGCCATTCTACTGTACACCTACCGCATCTCATATCCGATCTTCCTCTGTCTTGACGACTACCAAATCTGTTCACTCAACCAAAACAAAACCAACCAACCGAGCAATCCATTTCCCATTGACGCAGCTTCCAGCCAAGTCCATGGGCTGTTGGTAATCATAAGCATATCAGCTTTTCATCCACTCCAACCCTCAACACTCATGTTACAGCCATTCTTCTTTTTATTTTTACAGGGGACTTTTCGAGGGTCACCACCAACATAACGCTCATTTGCATTCAATAAACAGTCAAGCTTTGATGGTGTGGTCCTTGCTATTGAATATATAGTTTTCAAAAACTTCAGCAGCTTATCGTGTCCTGTCAAAATATTACATCATCTGACCTGTTTGGTTGAATTTGGTGAATTTGGTTTCCTCCAATGTGCACAGTGTATGTATTTGGATGACAAAGTTGACAAAAAGTTTCGTCATTGAATCCAGTCTATGAAAAATAGATATAAATGAACTAAAACTCTATATCTTGTCCTGGTGTTAGCTGATCTAAATACACCTAAAATATGTTGATGTATGATGACATGCTTGAAACAGAACCACAAATCAAGACGGAAATCCGTTTCCTCACCGAGCTGCTCATAAACTGCTGCTTCAGACCTCATGTAAACTGTGTTTCTTGACTTTCTTTGTGTCCACATCACTGATCAATTCATGTTTTTGTCTTCCAGCTGCCTCCTCGATGCAGGTGAAGGAAGACGATGACGCCATTTTGAACTGTTTTCTCGGCACTGGGAACATTAAGGACGAGGTTTTTGATTGGAAGAAAGATAAGGACAAGAATAAAAAGGAGGTTTTCTTATACGCTAAAGGCA
>NW_007580640.1:4532-6857 GCF_000690725.1 Stegastes partitus | reverse complement strand
CAAACATCTCTAACATGTGTTTTCTTTTCCCCTTTAGATCCTATCTTAACCTCTTAGGGCTTATCACAGTCAGACACATTTCTGCATCTTTGCATCGATCAATTTGACCTTGTTTATAATTTCAGGAGCATAAAAACATGATATTTGTTCGTTGCAACACTGGGAATGAAACTGTCTGAGGTTTCATGTCGCTTGTGAGTCTCACCTCTAGCTTCAACACAGGTAACTTGTTGGAGGAATTAATGAGAACATATTGAAGTATTGTCTAGTCTGTGTTTCAAATGCAGTAAATCAGTCATAATGAGGGCTATCAGGCTGAAATTCACAGGATTGCACCGTCATTTTGTCTATGACATCGCTGTCAAATTTCGTGTTCATAGAGAGAAGTGGCTCTGAGATATTTCAGAAAGTGCAGTGCAGAGCATCTCCATCAGATCACTACAGAGCTCCTCAAAAAACTCTGAAAAGTTCCCAAAAAATGTTGATAAATCCTGTTTATAAAACTTAAAAATGTCACTAAATGTTAAGCTTTGTCCTAAAAGTAAAAATTGTAATATTCAGATTAAGATTGACATCTTTATTATGACTGAATCTGCTGTTTTTTTAAGGATAAAAACAGTTTTTCTGATATATTTGTGTCCCACAATGACACACAGTCAAACTACATTAACTTCCATATATGGTCCGGCAGGTAATTTTACGGGCTACAAACTCAGAGTGTTTTCACGGAGCTGACTTCCTATTGGATGACAGCAGCTGTCAATAGCACGCACGTGCGACTCGCGTCAAGAGGCTGTTTTCTGATTGGCTGATGGAGTTAAATGCCCGCTCAATTGCTGAGGTTACGTCGACGGAAGATGCTGATTGGTTTGTTTTGTTCGTGGGCGTTTCCCAATGTCAGCGATACGGATCATGATTGGTCAAAGCTTTTGTCAAAACTTTAAATTGATGGAGATGTCGCAGTTCAGAAAGTTTGTGTCGCTTCGATAAAACTAAACAACGACAATAATTTGAGTTTTTTTGTGGGTTATTTATAATGTCGCTTGAAGTTTAATTCGCTGAATTTAATCGGTGGAGTTTTTTCCTTTAAAACGAGCCGCAATTTGTGTATAAAAGTCAGTTTTTGGACCAATAGAATCCTTTTAACGGTGATGCGACAGGTTAGCAGGTAAGTTGCTAACTGTTTACTGCCGTAAACTAAGACGTTGCTAGTTTTCTGTCGTAAAACTTTTATTGAACAACGTTACTTCGTTGAAAAAACGAACTTCTGAGCTTTCAAACGAACTATAACGTTTATATTCGCGTCTATGGGCAACATAAAAATATGAGGTATGTTCATTACTTTCCTATTTTCCGTCTAAATGCCGGGTCGCATGCAACCTCCACGCTTTAAAAGGTTAAAACCCAGACCAGAGATAGAAGGTGAGTCCTGGTTCTGATCTTTACATCTCACCTGTATGTGATGAGATTCATCACTGACACTGAAACACATTCACACATCACATCTCTGACATTTGTTCACATTTAACTCATAGAGAAGGTTTGTAAATTATTATTTTATAAAAGTAGTGACCAGAAAATGTATTTAAAATGCATTAATCACATTTTGCAGTCATCCAGAACGTTATTTAAATTACATCTGATAAATTTATTACAGATAATTAAACCCTCTGATCTAGACACTGAACATTCTTGTAACATGTCATACATTGATCTCTGCTCCTGTGTTAAGTTTTAAGGTTTTGTGTTCACATTTCTGATCATTTTGGAGACCATCGTTTGTTAAATGGCAGCCTCTCTGCTGTTGATTTTCAGTGATATAAAATACAAGTTTTGCATTTGATAAAAATAAATATTTCCTCAGCTGTAGTTGGCTAGCAAGTTATATAATTCTGGTTTAATTCCTGAGGTTTGATGATACGTCTTCTATTTGGGCAGCAAGGTCAGTTTTGAGGATTCAAATCGTATCGACAACCTTTGAATGGCCAGTTTTAAAAAATATATTTTAGAACACATTTGTTTTAATATTTAATGAATTCAATTAAAAATAAACACTGCACAGACAAAATACAATCATATTTTTTTGTATTTTTTAGCTTAACAAATTTACTGTACCTTGTGTCTCTTTGGTTTGGATTTATTCAAATTTTTTTGTGTGTGAAAAGCTTTTGTGTGTTTTATGTGACTTGTTATGTAACACTGCAGTTTACCTGTGGGATTATTATCCATGTAATTATTTACTTTAGCAAAAATCTGGCTTGTCCGAACCTTCTTCACTGTATAAATGTGTTTATATGAGTCAGAAATACAGCTTGAATTTAAAAC
>NW_007580640.1:0-1890 GCF_000690725.1 Stegastes partitus | reverse complement strand
GTATTGATCAGAAACGATTGTTAGACGAGACTGAGTGGAGGCAGAAGGACGGCAGGTCTTGTGTCCACGATGAGAGGATCCAGCTGTTAAAGGAATGAAGTATACACGTCGACACAACGCCTCAAACATGGTCCCTAATGAATCAAATGAGTCTGAAAGGAGTTATACAAGAGTCTAAAATGATTTGAAACTTGGTCAAAATGAGTTGAACATTTTCCAAAGTAACTTGAAACTTGTCAAAAACTAAAATTGTACCTGTCCACGACTCTCAGATTGTCCAGCATAAATCAAAATTTGTAAAAATGATTTGAGACACGTTCAACATGGGTTCAGAATCATTCAAAATAAAATAAACTGGTCTAACATGAATTAAAATTTGCTCAACATTGACAAATTTGTACAAGATGAGATGAAAAAATTTTAATGAAAATGACTCTAAATTTGTTTAAAATGACTTGAAAGTTGTCCAGAATGAGTCAAAATGATCCAGAATAAAAAACAAACTTGTCCAGAATTACCTGAATGTGGTCCAACATGACTCATCCTTTTTTCACAATGAGTTCAAAATTGTCCAAAATGAATTAAAACATGTTAAAAACTACAAATAAACCTGTTTATGATCCAAACTTTGCTTAAAATAACTCGACATGTGTCCAAAATGACTCAGAAGTGGTCCAGAAGTGAAAGGTTGTTCAAGAAGAGCTAAAAAAATGTATGAAAATAACTGAAGTTAATCTACAGTGACCTAAAACGTGTCCAGAATGAGTTCAGAATTGTCCAAAATGAATTAAACTTGTCCAAAAATAAGCATGATGCAGCATTATGAGTATTATTATTTGTAACTTGCTGGTTTGGGATGGATGGATGGATGGGTGTTGAACTGGACCAGCAGCTTCTCTTCAGACCTGCAGACTGAACTCAACGTGTCCAGTCAGTGAAACGTCTTTTAGAGCAGAACAGCTGCTACAGTTTCATTTAACTGACTGGAATTAACAAAGTGGTTTATAACAGACATAAAACAGCTTAAATCAGGTTTACATCAAGGTTCACAGTGAATTATAATATCATGAAAAAACAGTTTTATTGGCTTTTTAAAACAAATTTAATTGTTGCTGTTTGTCATGAAGCACCTTGTAAATAAAGTTGTCAGTGTTTGATTCATGTGATGATGAAACAGATGAACTCTGTTCAGTGCTGAAAACAAAACAGGCTTTTTTAAAATAACACATTATCATCTACTTTAGTTTTATAATAAATATCGCCAACGTGTCGGACAACTGATTTCATTTGAAGATGTTTTTTGTAATGAAAGAAACTCGTCAGGTTTTATTATCCGACACTTCTGTTGTATTCGTTAAATAACAAATTAATGTCCCCGTCTGAGGGCTTTATTCTGCTTCAACAAGGTTTTATTAATGATCATTTATTGTCAGATGATTTACGTCTTTACATGTTTTTGTTGTGGAGGTTAAAACCAACGTTCTGAACATGACTGCTGTCACATCCTGACACTGATGTCAACTTCTTGTGTTTGTTTCAGAGGAAAAGCCCAGCGGTGTCGTTCATGTAGTTGTTACTGCAGTTGTTGTTGGAGTTCTTGGACTTGCTGCTGTAGTTGCTGTACATTGCGTTCATAGCCACAAAAAGAGAGGTAGAGGTAAGTTTAAATAACATATTTTATCAGATGATCCATATTGTTTGGACAACAGTCCTGTTCATGTTTCCATCTAAACAAACGTTCATCTGTGAAGCCTCAGATCAGAATCTATCACTGAGACTGTTCCTTTAAACAAACTGACAATCAACCTTTTCCATCCATGTTTTCCTCATTGAGTCAGTTTGTTTGATGTCATTTGAACTCTGAGATCCTGGATTTCATCTTTAAATTCT
>NW_007580639.1:0-6681 GCF_000690725.1 Stegastes partitus | reverse complement strand
GTTCCAGCATCACGTTGTGATGTGCATGTTTGATTCTGCTGCAGCTGAACTGGATCTGAACCAGAACTCATCCTGCTTCCATCAGCGTCTTCAGTCTCTGATATCTACATCAACACACGTTGGATTTCAGCTAAAACACATGTTAGTTTCAAAGCAGAAACTCTTTAAATCCACACCAGGATGAGTCCAGTGAGGATAAACCTTCTTCCATCACAACCTGCTGTCTGGTGGAGGACGTCGGTGTTCTACTGACACCTGCTGGACGCTCACGGTTCATCAGCAGCTGTTGTTGCTCTGCTCCTCATCAGAAACATCATGTTGACGAAGCAGCTGCATGAAGTTTAAAGCCTCAGTTTATATCATATTTATGTCATATATGAAAGAACAAGTGCATAAACCACGTCTAGATTCCAGTCATTTGATTTAATGCGTTAGTTGTTACACACTTAACGCAAGAAATCATCATTAATGCTGCAAGAATGACATAAAATTCAACATTGACTCGACTCAGAGTGAATATTTTATAAATTTTTGGAGCTTTAACTTTAGCTCACCTCAGACGTTGCTTCACTGTGACACCAGAACAATGAACAAACCAGACGTCCCAGTTAGTCAGCTTCAGTAATGATGGGATTTTATTTTATTTTAATGTCATATATTATTTTACAACAAGATTAAAAACACACATAAATCAAAAAAAAAAAAAAAAAAAAGATTCCAGAATCATGACAGTATTTTACAAAGTAAATATTTTTTTTACATACAAACTCAAAAAAAGTCACAAATAAACAGAAAATGCAAAAAAAACTGAAGGAAAAAGTGTAAAACAAGAAAAACGTCCTGCTTGTTCCTGATAGTTTGAAACACTAAACAAGCCTCTGACTTCTGTTTTCTGTAATTTTACTCCTTTTTTCTCATAAAGTTTCTTCTCACGTGTCGTCGTTTGTTGTTTATTTGTCTTAAATTTGAAGTAAAAGCATAAAAGAAAACTTTACTTTTTGAGTTCAGTTTCAGAAAACTTCACTTGCTGACATTTTTTTCAGGTTTTTTCTGAACTACTTAACTCCAGTTCTGAGCCACACAAGCTGTTGTCAGAATGGATTTTATTTAAATATGAAGTCAGGAGACGTTACGCAGCGACATCTGGAGCATCAAACGTTGAATTTATGAAGCTTTATGCACTAATTTGTCCCATTTTTGCATCATTTTATGCTGTAAATGTCTTTATTTATGCAAAGGAAAACAGAATTCAGGCACCAGGTGATAGTTCAGAACAGAATAAATAATAATCAATAAATCTGGTTGTTTGAGGTCATAATTTATATTTCGAGAGTTAAAAACACACATTTGCAAAAGTCTTGTGCTTCTTGCACACAAAAAGTTTTAATAAAATGCATATAAAACGTCTAATCTACAGATTCAGAACCTTTAAAGCTGCAAACATTATTTTAAAGTGATGAGTTGATATAATAACATTAATAATTAATACTGTGTCTAATTTAAAGTCAAATTTCTGCTTTAGTTGAATTAAAACTAAATTCAAGTTGAGGTATTTGTGAAATTTGCTTCATTTTTTTTTCACCTTGAGGTCAGAAATTCAAGTTATTTATTTGAATATCACAACTTAAAGACTTGGGTTCATAATTATAGTATAAAAAAAAAAAACAGAAAACTTTGAAAAACATGAAAATATCAGTTGGAGCTGCTTCAGTTTTAGGAGCAATTGAGTTAAAAACTTCCAACAATTCAGTGAATTTAACTTGAGATAAGCCAATTGCTTTTTCTTTTTTCTTTTTTCTTGAGGCCAGATGTTATTTTTTTCGTGTGCATCTGGTGTAAATATTGAATATTTATGACGGCATAATGTTCACATGTCAGCAGGCTTTTCTCAGATTTATTTAAACTGACCGACTGACTCCTGCCTCACATGGACGTGGAGCTGCTTTAACGTCCAGCCTGTGGTGCGTTCAGGGACACCAGGTGTTGCAGGGGTCTCCCGACTGGAAGAAGCCGAAGACGCTGACCAGAGGAAACATGGCGGCGGCGCCCAGCAGCGAGCCGAGCTGCACCACGGCGCCGCAGCACACCAGGGCGCCGTGGCCTTCGTCCCTCAGGATCAGGCCGATCATCACCTTGACGTAGGACAGAAGCAGGACGAACAGGAACCAGGACGACACCTGAGGAGGAGGAGGAGGACAGGTGGTGAGGGCTGCAGCAGATTCATACCTTCGAGTCGTCATCAAGAACACAAAGGAACCCACGATGAGAACGGCTCCGGCCGAGTCGTGGACCAGCAGAGGACACGGGCTCAGCACCGCCATGGCCATGATGAAGCCTCCAACAGCAGAACCAGCAGCTGTCAGAACTCCCAGCAGCACCAGAGACCTGGAGACGCAAACGAGTGGTTTAAACTAATGCAGAATCTAAACTAACAAAACTAACTGAACCTGACGACCAGAAACCACAAAGGAAATGTCAGAAGTTAAGTTCAGTTAACCTGTATTAGAAAGCAACTGTTTCTACGTTCATGAGATAAAATAACCTTTATTGGTTAAACAGCTTCAAACTTCAATGTGAGAAAATCTGTGATGTGGGTCGACGAGCAGTTATCAGAATAAAAATATCTCTGAAAGGGTTTGAGCTGAAATGTCCCAAATTTCTTTATAAATGTCTGAAGTTTATGGTGTAAAAATGTCATTTAAATCAGAGCTTACTGAGCAGAAACTGGATGGTTTGAGCTGAACAACCTGTCAAAGTGTTTTTCTAAAAGGCAGATGGTTGAAATCAGAGCTTCAGTGAAACCTGCTGCATGTTCTGTGGTTTTTATCTCCTCTGACCTGTTGGGCAGGAACATGGCGATGAAGCAGGCCAGAGGGTTGGACACGGCAGCCAGAGACGCAGACAGATGGTAGGCGTTGTTCCCGTAGGGCAGGCAGGAGTAGGACTGGACCGAGGGCAGCACCACGTTGGTCAGAGCGTTGGCCCAGGCCAGCAGCCCCAGGATGTAGGACACCTGCAGCCAGCTGTAGGAGCCGCTGCCGAAGCTGCTCCTGGGCTTCCTCTGGCCACACGGCTCCATCATGGGCTTCTGCTCGGCCCACTTCCTGCCCCGCTGGGCCTCCTGCTTCACCCCGTTGGTGTAGCTCCTGCTCGGGTTCTGGCGGGCCACGGACGGGTGGTGGTTGAGCAGCAGGAAGGCGAGCAGACACACCAGCATCATGGCGCTGAGGAAGAAGAAGAACTCCTCGGCCGAGAAGTTTGGAGGCTGGTACTGGGCCTGCAGGTCAAAGGTCGTGGCATTGGAGGTCCGGTTCAGGAGCTGCGTGCCGTTGATGCAGCGGACCACGCCGACGCCCTGGATCAGCGCCACCACGGCGGGCAGCAGGCCGCTCACGCCCTCCCCCACGAAGTAGGAGGTGAGGTAGCGGGGCTGCAGGCGCATCATGAAGGGCAGGAAGGTGACGGAGGAGGTGCAGTCCACGGTGGCCAGGAAGAAGGTCAGAACCAGCAGGGCCACGCTGCGCCGGGCGCCGCCCACCACCACCGTCTCCTTCCAGAAGAAGCCCAGCAGGAAGCTGGCGACGGTTCCCACGGCGATGACGGCGTAGACGACGGCCACCTCGTTGAGGACGCCCGGTCGGAAGCGGTGCATCAGGGTGACGAAGAGCGGCCCGACGTTGGCCATCTGGATCAGCACCGACAGGTAGGAGGGCAGGTACCAGCCCTCGGGGATCTGAGGGACGAGGAGGGGCAGCTCCACCCAGAGGCCGTTGATGGAGACCCAGGAGCCCAAACCAAAGAGGCAGGACAGCAGGTGGGTGAGCAGAGACATGATGGAGGACGGAACCGGTCGGATCTGGACATGGAGCGACAGGGAAGGTTAGAAAACCAGCAAATGTCCTTCACAGAGGTCTGAGGTTTCTGGAAACCAGCGCTGCAAAATAATCATAATGAGCAAATCAGATTTATGGACATACAGTCGTCCTCTGATGTATTCATGACCTTCCATTAAAGAAAAGACAAAATCCACAACAGTCACTCAAACAACTGGAAACCAGGAGGGTATGAACACACCGCACATGACTCATGGATCTGTTATAAACTCACAGTAAACAGTTGACATACAGGCACCTAGAAGTTCCTCCTTTCTATTGATTTTCAACATTCAATCAAGGTAATAAAAATGGTATAAATGAATCAATCAGCTTCAATAATTACCAACAAATCTTTATTATCGTCATAAATACGATGAAACTGAAAGTGCAGTCGTCACGTGTGCTAAAGGGTTTATTCATACTGTATAAAAACATAATTACCCTGCATTCAGTTTCCCTTCAAATTGTTCTAAAACATAAAAACATGAGGCACAGACGTAGATTTTAAATGTAAAAATCAACACGGGGAAAAAAAACATCCAACTAAAACTCATTGTCGTACTTTATGACAAACTTTTCTGACAGAAACCGGCCTGGAAACTAAAAACTCAGCTCCAGGATGAAAATGGACGTTTTAAAAAATTTTTTAAACATTAAAAAAAAATCAAATGTGGGAAACAAAAAAAAGCACAATCTGGTGTGTACATATTATATTTCTAATTTCCCAGCTTCCTAACATTCATCCCTTTTTGTGGCATTTTCACAAATCTGTCAGATTTAAATTAAAAAGATTAAAACAGAAGAACAGAAAGGCCAAAATAAATTAATTAAACTTTATTTAAAAGGTAAAATCTTACAGTTCCTAATAATGTGCAAACTTAAACTGCATAATTTCAAATAATAAATAACTTGAGCTCAACATTTATTAAAATGCATGAAATTCCTCATTAAATGGTGTTTTTTTCCAACATAAACACTCAAACATTCAAATTTCACCGAAAAATGAAGCTTTTAAATGAACTAAAAGTTGCTGTTTGAGAGAAAATTGAAGGAAAAATAGTTTCCTGTGGCTCTAACTTGATAAACAATTATAATATTTGGGATTTCTACATCATACTGAGTCACTTTCCATCACAAAAAATAAAAAAACATCAACAAAATCATACATTTGAGGCTGAGAAGTTTTTAAAAACCAGCCTTTCAGAAGCTCCGCGGTCTGTTTGCACACAAAGGAAGGAAACGAATCACAGGATCTGAGGATCTGAGACGCTGCGTTTGTTTAGCAAATGTCTGAAATCAGTTTGTTCAGTCAGTGGAGTCGATCACGTGAGGCTGAGGTCAGGTTCAGGAGAAGTTTGAGCACATTGACATTAAAAAAAAAAGGTTTAAGGCTGTTTTTCTTTTACAAAATGATGAAGAGCAGCTTTAATGATGAGACGAGCTGCAGCAGGATTCTGACTGCAAACGATGAAACTGGATAAAAGAGATTAATGTGTCACCACGCTGTACGTGACTGTTATTCCAACGTTTGGTTAATGTTTCCTGAAAACCTCCGTGTCTTCCTTGTGATGAAGCAGGTTTGTCACGTGAGCCATTTCGCGCTTAAAATGCCCCCCCAGAAAAAAAGAAAAGAAAAAAGAAGAAGAAGCCACATTTCTGCCTTTTTGAGTCGATTAATTTAACAAGGAAGGAAACTCCTGCTCGGTTACAAGAGCTGAGAAAACATCAGAGTGAGTTTTGTTTGTTTGGGAAGAAGCTGCATGTAGAGACGTCTTTGAATTAGAGAAAGAAAAGACGGAAATTAGCTCAAACAAGTGGATCATAATCAACTATTTTAGGCTTATAAACACAAAATATGACAGAATTTCTCAATACAATAAAAAAAAAATGCATAATTTGACTATTAGGTGCATTTTTGTAACTATAAAATGTTAAAAATGCATCCGTGCAGATACTCACGTGCTGCTGGCCGGAGAGTTGGGAGTCGTCTGGAAGAAGCCAAAGTCCTCGAGTTCAGGAGGCTGCTGGAGGATTAAAGCCTGAGCGGGAGTCCAACCGTGACACAGGTCTGCTCAACTGACCGCCGCTTTTAACTCTGACCACCGTTTTAGGGAGGTTTTTAGGGATCGTCACATGGCCAGACCGTCTTCGCCTCCGAGCGGGTTTGTGAACGAGCGAGAAAGAATCCACAAGATTCATGAATCCTGCTTAAGGGGATCATGGGAGCAGAGGTGGGAATTGTTTACAGCGTCCAGTTACGTAATAAACAGGATTAATATTAGCTTATGTAATCGATAACACGCTGGGTGAGTTTTAGGAACCAGCTGAGAAACAATTAGGTTCATAAATGTGCATTAAATGTAAATCTGCAGTCAGATGAAGCAACAAAACATAAAATGCATGTTTGGGAGTTTTAAGGCCAATTAAAGAATCAATAGCTGCTGTTCTGATAACTAATTAAACAATCAGAGTATTTTTAAAAAAAGAAAAACTCAAAATTGTCTAATTTCAGCTTCTTAAATTTAAACATTTACGAGTTTCTTTCCTCAAGTATGAAAAAAAGTAAAGTTGTTGTTTTGAGTTGTGGACAAAAAAATAGTTTTTTATTTTGAGTTTTGGAAAACACTGACATTTTTCACCATTTTCTAATTTTTTAAAGAAAAAACAACTAATTAATTACCCGTCAATTAAAAAACAGGACTTGAGTTGCAGCTCTAACCTGCGGAAAAGATGAACGAAGCCAAAGTGCAGCACTTTGAACCTGCGTTGTTCCCAACAGCCAGCAGGGGGCGACTCTTATTATGCT
>NW_007580638.1:44364-45752 GCF_000690725.1 Stegastes partitus | reverse complement strand
TTTTCTTACTTTTGAAGGCTCTCTGCAGCTCAAACATCGGTCATTCCTCACCAGCTTGGTCTCATTCTGTCCGGACAGAACCAGTGAACATAATCCAGGAAAATAATTCGGTCCATAAAACGTATTAGATCCTCAAAGACACAAATTCTGCAGTAATGTCTTCCCAGCTTGAGATCAGCTCCGGCTGTTTTAATCATTTCTTCTGGCGAAATCAGGCAGAATCTATTTTAGATGGAGGTCTCAGCTTTTGATTGACACCCAGTTTGGCCAATATGAGGGCTTTGGGGGTGAGTGACAGCCTGAAGAGCCATAGAGTGTCATAGACAGTCAACCCGGTACGCACAAGTTCCACCCTTATTGATTCAACCAGTCAGGTTGCATACACTCTTTGACGCTGTAAACTTGTAGCCAATGAACAGATGAACACGTGGATATATGGGAAGGCATGATTGTTTGTGTGTGGCGGCTGTGGCAGCCGTAGCAGCTCATGAGAAATGGTGCATAAAGTGTGCGAAATGCGCCATCCTCCATCTTGTTTGTTTTGGGATAGTTTTGGAGCACAAAAACAGGCAACACGTACAGAAAAGAGAAAATACACAACAGGGGAAGTCGTGGAGGCTGCACAAGTCGAGACAGCAGCATATCTGTGTGCTTTCTTCAAACAGAGGCTGTTCTAACGAGCGGCTCATAGAAAACAAGTGAGTGTCATAGTGCTAAGAATATATGTACAGTTATACAGTAAATATACAGTTTGCAGTGTTTATTGTTAGTGTGAATTGTAAATATATATTTAAACTTGCCCATAACATTTGTTTTGATATGGTCTTATTATAGCTTTTTATGAAAAATATACATTTTATTTAGTTTTTCTGATGAAATATGAATTTCTATAACTAACAGAGTGACTCTGTGTCCAGATATGGATTCCTCTGGGTATAAGCTTTCAATAGAGCCCTCACTGATGTCTGTAGGTTCAAGCATTCAACAGATATTGCACTTTTTCCTGACATGTTCAGTGGTGTCCAATTTGGACAGATGTGGAAAAAAACAAAAGTCCCTCAATAACACACATGAACATACCAATATAAAAACTGGTGTCAGATTATCAGTTTTACAGATATTGTTTTCAAATTTGAAATATCAGAGCAATACAAGTTTTTCTTTTGGCACACAGTGTATTTTAGTTCCCATCTCCTAATGCTGCTCTATGCGCCGTTATTTTCAAGAAAAAACTTAGGTGAGGATCAAAAAAAAAATTTTTTTTTTGTGATTATTGAAATAGAATAACTTTTTACTGGTAACACCTGGAATGATTGTGATTGCTGTGGCTAAAACTAGAGAGTGTTATCTTTACAACAAAGGTCAAACTTTATATACACTCCATAAGA
>NW_007580638.1:0-5301 GCF_000690725.1 Stegastes partitus | reverse complement strand
TTAGACTCAAAGTGCTGCTTGTCAGAAAACATAATACTGTGTAGTTATGGATACTGCTGCTTATGAATGTGTGCATAACAGTGATCAACACATTACTGACACTGTTCAGACTGTGGGATGAAACATGACGCATTTCCAGCTGGTTAAACTCAAACATCACAGCATCATGAACAAAGGCAACAGCAGGATTGCAGCACTGCCAAACATTTCTGCTGTTCATCAGTGTTTGAGTGGCGTGAAATTAAGGTCAAGTATGTAACAATATGTGGATGATGCACTAGTAAGATTATAAAAGTACATAAAACATACTGGAAAGCATGGAAGTATGGACAATCAGTCACAATCTCTGGCCCCACTACGTGTTTTCATGTCCTGACTGTTGGGAACAGTTCAGCTGCTAACAGTGCTGTTCTGATGTCTTTTTCCGGGCAGGTTTTATAACAGTTCTGTTCATGTCAGATCCATGTCTGCCATCTGACCAGTGACTAATGAAAAGCTTTTGATGTCATTCATCCTTCAAACGCAAACGATAACATTGGTGAACTGAGTTGTCGTGGCCGAGTGGTTAAGGCGATGGACTAGAAATCCATTGGGGTCTCCCCGCGCAGGTTCAAATCCTGCTGACAGCGTTTAAGTGTTTTCATGTCAGGTCACAACTGATGGATTCAATATCAGACCTGAAAGAAACCTGCACAGCATGAAATCATCATCTTGCAGCTGCTGGCAACCTGTTTGAAAGCACTTTAAAAGGACCACCTCTGTTCTCTGCTGGCCCTGATACCCAGGTACCACCAAGACCCTGTTAAGAACTCTTCTCTTCTGGTGATTGGTGGATTCTGATGGAGGGTCATTCCATATCATATCAAATTAACCAGAGGGTCTCAGGATACCTTCTCAGATTTCTCTGCAACTCATCAAATTTCATCATCTGTCCAAACATATCTGATGAGATGTATGACATTTTATTCAATAGAGAATTACGGAGAGCTGCAGCCTATCTCTGCTGACCCTGGGCGAGAGGCAGGAAGGTCGTCAGCCCGTCACACAGCTCACGCAGAGAGACAGACAACCATGCATATTTACACTCACACATGCAGCCAACAGAATCAACAGTTAACCTTCACTCCATGTCTGTGGACTGTTCCAGGAAGCCAGAGCACCCACCAAACAACCTACGCAGTCACAGGAAGAACATGCAAACTCCACAGATAAAGGCCAGCAGGTGGAGAGTGGTAGGAGGCAGCAGATGGAGAGCTATGGAGGAGGTTCCATGGTGTAATGGTCAGCACTCTGGACTCTGAATCCAGCGATCTGAGTTCAAATCTCGATGGAACCTGCTGTTGGCAGAGTGCAACAAATAGAGAGTGTTCTGGTGGTTGTTACTCTTCCCCAATTAAGAGAAATAATGATGTTCTTCTTCTTAATACTGTTCATACGACAACTGCCCTCACAATGTACACATTGTTTCATGCAGTATGCATCCAACTGGGACGAAACGCTTTGTGTTAAAAATGCATATTTGACGTAATGTAAACTGTGATATTCTAAATCTTTCTCTGAAAAATATATACAATGGTAGTGAGGATAGTAGAAGGCGCCCAAAGTGAGTAAAGTCATTCAGTCATAAAAATCAGTCGGTCCCTTTTCAGAGTAATAAGATCTTGTTCGGATTGCTTGTTGAAAACAAATATGTCTTGAAAAATGTCATTTCTGATCTCTAGCTCTATCAAAAAGTTTAGAATGAAGCTGTCCATNCGAGAGGCAGGAAGGTCATCAGCCCGTCACACAGCTCACGCAGAGAGACAGACAACCATGCATATTTACACTCACACATGCAGCCAACAGAATCAACAGTTAACCTTCACTCCATGTCTGTGGACTGTTCCAGGAAGCCAGAGCACCCACCAAACAACCTACGCAGTCACAGGAAGAACATGCAAACTCCACAGATAAAGGCCAGCAGGTGGAGAGTGGTAGGAGGCAGCAGATGGAGAGCTATGGAGGAGGTTCCATGGTGTAATGGTCAGCACTCTGGACTCTGAATCCAGCGATCTGAGTTCAAATCTCGATGGAACCTGCTGTTGGCAGAGTGCAACAAATAGAGAGTGTTCTGGTGGTTGTTACTCTTCCCCAATTAAGAGAAATAATGATGTTCTTCTTCTTAATACTGTTCATACGACAACTGCCCTCACAATGTACACATTGTTTCATGCAGTATGCATCCAACTGGGACGAAACGCTTTGTGTTAAAAATGCATATTTGACGTAATGTAAACTGTGATATTCTAAATCTTTCTCTGAAAAATATATACAATGGTAGTGAGGATAGTAGAAGGCGCCCAAAGTGAGTAAAGTCATTCAGTCATAAAAATCAGTCGGTCCCTTTTCAGAGTAATAAGATCTTGTTCGGATTGCTTGTTGAAAACAAATATGTCTTGAAAAATGTCATTTCTGATCTCTAGCTCTATCAAAAAGTTTAGAATGAAGCTGTCCATTTGAAGTCAGGATGGCCGAGCGGTCTAAGGCGCTGCGTTCAGGTCGCAGTCTCCCATGGAGGCGTGGGTTCAAATCCCACTTCTGACAACAGATATTTAGACAACATTGACAACAAAGAAAGCACGACACACCTGGAGACACACAGCAGGTCAAGTTTCCAAGGACCAGGAATTGCAGGGCAATGTAGAAGCCGTAGAGATCAAAGGTTGTAGGCGTGTTTTGACCTGCCGTGGTAACCTCTGCCACCAACCAACCTTAACATCCAGTAGCAGTTGACGACAGGCCCAAATGGCCGAGGACGAGTGTGCCTCAGGAGAACTAGAACGAGAAATCCAATGAGGTCTTCCCTTGCAGGTTGAATGCTGCTGACAACATTGACCTGTTCTCAGAGGCTCCGAAACCACCACCTGTTCTCATCTGTGGTGGTTCGGAGCCTCTCCAAACCGTTTGTGCTGACAATCCATGAAATGAAAGCGGGGATGGTGATGTTTAAGTGAAGGTGTCATCACAAACAAGCTGGAATGTCATGTGAGTCACCAAACATTGATCCTCTTAATATTTTCATTTTCCACCTTCTCTTTCATGCTGTTCAACAAGTCCTCAGTCAAGAGGAGATGTAGGACCCTCCGCCCATGTCAGAAATGTCACATTTGAAATAGAGTAGTTCTGCAGTTACACCCACAGGTTGATTTTCACTGGGAGATCCAGCATACGGTGCGCGTATAAGGCCCCAAGTTTAGACGACGGCATGTCTATCAGCTTAGATCTTCAAGACACAAAGCTCAACCTTTAGAATTGAATTGCTGCTGATGAGAAAACAAAATACTGTGTAGCTATTGATACTGCTGCCTGTGAATGTGTGCATAAAAGTGATGAAATCATTACTGATACTGTTCAAATTGTGGGATGATGCACTGCGTAAACTCAGACTGTGCACTGGCAACAGCAGGATCACAGCACTGTCATACATAGCGCAAGTGTGGACAACTCTGTGTGCAACCAGAGGGCACAGTCAGGGCAATGCGATGGCCGGGAATCAAACCCAGGTCAACTGCTTGGAAGGCAGCTATGCTCACCACTATACCACCATCGCTGTGAGAAGGACAGACTTTGTTTACAAAACCAGGAGACACACAGACGGTCATCAAGGTAAAGGGGACGCAGCACACTGAGGTCAAAGTTCCAAGGACCAGGTATCCTCAGACAGTGTGCAAGTAAACAACCATCACAGCGGGTTAGGCTTAGGCTTAGGCTTAGGGTCAACCTCTAGCAGCAGTTGACGAGAGGCCCAAATGGTGGAGGACCAGTGCACCTCAGGGGTGCTGTCCAGAGCACCCTGGAGATTTGAGATTTGAGATTTAATCAACGCCTTCCTTCCATATTCTCTGCTACAAACAGATGACACTGAAACTGACTGATACAATCACTGCTGTGTCCAAGTACCAACTGGCTGGGACTAAAATGTGCACTCTCCTGTAGAGGTTCTCTTGCAGGTACCATCAAGCATGACAGTTCCTCTTCCTAGTCCCATCCAGCTCAGTGCAGTATTGTACAGCTCATCAAGTTTAATCAACTGTCCAAACACAAGTGATGAGACGTTGGACACTCAGTTGGTTTGGATAACTTTTGGGGTTTGTATTTTTCCATCAGCTATGCCCACTTTAATCTGTAGAGAGTCACAGAGAGCTGCAGCCTATCTCTGCTGACCTTGGACGAGAGTCAGGAAGGTTGCCAGCCCGTCACAAAGCTCACGCAGAGAGACAGACAACCATGCATATTTACATTCACACATGCGGCCAACAGGATCTCCAGTTAAACTTCACTCCATGTCTCTGCTTAATACTTTGAGTACATACAAGAGCTGCCCTCACAATGTACATATTGCTTCATGCAGTATGCATCCAACTGGGACAAACCACTTTGTATAAAAAATGCACATTTGACGTACTGTGAATTGAGAAATTCTAAAAAGCTCAGTGTTTAGAATTGAATTGCTGCTTGTGAGAAAACAAAATGCTGTGTAGCTATTGATACTGCTGCCTGTGAATGTGTGCATAAAAGCGATGAAATCATTACTGACACTGTTCAGATTGTGGGATGATGCACTGCAACTGTGTAAACTCAGACTGTGCACTGGCAACAGCAGGATCACAGCACTGCCAAACGTAGCACAAGCATGTACAACTCTGTGTGCAACCAGAGGGCACAGGCAGAGGAATGCGATGGCCAAGAATCGAACCCAGGTCAACTGCTTGGAAGGCAGCTATGCTCACCACTATACCACCATCGCTGTGAGAAAGGCAGACTTTGTTTGCAAAACCACCAGACACACAGACAGTCATCAAGGTAAAGGGGATGCAGCACACTGAGGTCAAGGTTCCAAGGACCAGGTACCATCAGGCAGTGTGCAAGTCCAGCAGAATCACCAGTTAACCTACCGTCTGTCTCTCGGCTGTTCCAGGAAGCCAGAGCACCCACCAAAAAATCTATGCAGCCACAGCACAAACATAAACTCCACACATAAGGACCCAGCTGACCAGCAGGTGGAGATCAATGGAGGAGGTTCCATGGTGTAATGGTCAGCACTCTGGACTTTGAATCCAGCGATCCGAGTTCAAATCTCGGTGGAACCTGATGTTGGCAGAGTGCAGCAAAGCAGGAGCCTTCTGTATGAAGTTCTGAGGGCTTTACTACGAACCAAGATTAGTGGGATAGCGAGGTATGCTGAGCTTAAAGCCAGAATCTTCAGTGCCATGAAGGTGGCTCTGTTTTTGCCTGGCTCCATCTTCACATATGCTGTGGAGC
>NW_007580637.1:7905-10169 GCF_000690725.1 Stegastes partitus | reverse complement strand
CCATGGTTCTCGACTGGAAAAAGGTGGCTTGCCCTCTCCAGGTCGGTGGAGAGTCCCTGCCTCAAGTGGAGGAGTTAAAGTATCTCAGGGTCTTGTTCACAAGTGAGGGGCGGATGGAGCGTGAGCTTGACAGATGGATCGGTGCAGCGTCTGCAGTGTTGCGGTCGCTGTACCGGACCGTCGTGGTGAAGAGAGAGCTGAGCAAGGCAGCAAAGCTCTCGATTTACCGGTCAATCTACGTCCCAACCCTCACATATGCTCATAAGATCTGGGTATTGACCAAAAGAACGAGATTGCGGATACAAGCGGCCAAAATGAGTTTCCTCCGCAGGGTGGCTGGGCGCTCCCTTAGAGATCGGGTGAGGAGCTCAGTCATGCGGGAGGAGCTCGGAGTAGAGCAGCTGTTCCTCCACGTTGAAAGGAGCCAGCTGAGGTGGCTCGGGCATCTGCTTTGGATGCCTCCTGGACGCCTCCCTGGGGAGGTGTTCCCACCGGGAGGAGGCCCTGGGGAAGACCCAGGACACGTTGTAGAGATTATGTCTCTCGACTGGCCTGGGAGAGCTGGAGGAGGTGTGTGCGGATCGGCAAGTCTGGGCGGCTCTGCTCAGGCTGCTGCCTCCGCGGCCTGACTCCGGATAAGCGGGAGAAAATGGATGGATAGATGGATGGATGGATGGATGGCACTTACGTGCTCACTTCTGCCAAATTGGACGCAGCAGGGCACCGCTGTTTAGCGACCTTGTCGACTTATAGCTTTAGCATAAAATATCGAGCAGGTCTGGCAAACAAGGATGCTGATGGGTTGTCCAGACGATCAAATGGTCCACCAACAGACGATGATGTTTTCCTAAGAGAAAGGGAAAGAATCGAAGGCTTCAAAGCACGGGTCTTGGATACTAAGCCTGAGGTGATGTCCAGTGAGGTCATCTCTGCAGTGTGTCAGCGTCACTGTTGTCACATAGGTCCTGACGAAGCAGATCATTCCGTTCTGGTTGNATGGTCATAAATCGCGCCAATATTCGAACCACTTCCTGAACCAGCGAGGCTTCAGACGTCATCGGTGACGTCACTTGCCCATAACGAAGCAAGCCTCGATACGCGCTTCATGAAAGACTTCCTGGATTTCTCGACACAGGCTCCGAAGCCTCGGCACAGTACGTCCCATCACTAGTTAATTTATGTTAATTGCCTGCTGTGTCTCTACCTGCTTGCTAGCTAGCCACCTAGCCTACCTGTCCCTGCCCATTAAGTTTAAATGTCATGTGGATTCATGTTATGGTTGTTTGATATATAGTTAAGAGGGCATTATCGCTGCAGTAGATGTGCTGGCAGTAGTTTGATTGCCGCTGTTTAGCGCTACGCGTCACCGGATGTAGTACTGACCGGACTTCAAATTAAGAGCGTCATCACCGGAAGTGATGCCTGTGCTACTGATGGTGACTTGACTGAGTGTAGAAACTGTTTCAGATAATTATTGTTTGTTATTGCACTGGTGACATGTTAAGTTAATTTATATATGTGTTTGTTTAACTAAGTGTATATGTTATTTCTGTTTTAGGGAAACTATACACACACACACACACAAACACACAATCACACAATGTTTGTGTCCAAACACACCCATGCTGTTCAAAATTGTCAGTAAAGCAAGAAGACGACACTAAACCAG
The DNA here is from genome assembly GCF_000690725.1 of Stegastes partitus. NCBI lineage: Eukaryota > Metazoa > Chordata > Actinopteri > Pomacentridae > Stegastes > Stegastes partitus. The sequence continues at coordinate 8,500 of NW_007580637.1, read as the reverse complement.
CATCTCCATCTTTATTTACCTCCACAGCATTTCCTCCCCTACAGATTGTGAGCCCACCCCCATGAGACGTATGCAAATACACCTCAAGGGAGCTTTAGCCAAAAGTCTTGTTCAGTCAGTGTACAGTTACACTAATCCAACTGGCCTGTGCTCCACCCGGCTGCAGGTTTCAGGTATCAGTGTTTATTGTTCTGGTAAAGAATGTTGTGAATGACAGCGTCTCATGTGTTTTTAGGCTCTAAACCAGAAGATTCTAAGTAACTTTATATTGAAATTGTCAACCAAATGGGTACTCCATTCCAGTTCACTCAGATTTCAGCACTTTCCCCAGCTGAGGTCATGGATTTTCTTGAAAAAAAAAAAAAATCATGCAAAAACTTATACCTAAAATCTTGCAACATCCCACAGCTCTACTCCAAATACGTTCTGAGTTAGACAGTTTTGAAAATAGGCCCTCAGTGCTGCACATTTTTCACAGGATTTGGCTGCTGTTTTTGTTTTTGTTTTTAAATACAGATGTGGTGTGAGGAACAGCTATCCAGGCTTGAGGTAACTCAGCTTTTATTACTTTATCGCTCTCTCAAAACCATAGACT
>NW_007580637.1:3802-6287 GCF_000690725.1 Stegastes partitus | reverse complement strand
TCTGAAAGTGAACCTGATGAGCCCAGACGTTCTGCTAGAGAGAGACGTCCGCCACTAAAATGTAGGTATGATGAGCTAGGAAAGTCACTGATTCTTGCGCTAAGTTCATTCTTACATGCCTTGCTTCTGCAGCCCCAGATCAGCCCTTTAAATATTCACTGAGGTGCATGCATGCAGGGACTCATGCGGTTTTAGAGGGGGAGAGTGTAGCCCGGCAGTCTGAACAGCCATTCTAGTATCAGATTATCTATGTTCTCAGGGTGGGTGGCTCGCTGCTGCCGCCTAGTGATGTAACTGAGCGATAGAAAGTGGTGCACTGACGAGGGTTACAGTGGGAGAAAACGACAGACGCGCAGACAACAGCCACTACTTGTCTGTTAAAGGAGAAAGTAGCAAGGCTACGTTAGAAGAGTTTTTTGACCGTGGAAAGAGAAGTCGTCCGAGTCGTGGAGTTTGCCGACCCACGAGTTAGTTGTTAGCAAACACGGTGAATTAGCATTCTGGTTGATAGCTTGAAACTGTGGATTAACTGTTTTTTTTAAAAAAACAGTCGGGATAAGTTCATACGCTCATGGTGGTATCATTAACAGTGTGTTTATTTGAAAATGTTGAATACTGTGGGGAAAAAAATGCTAAGTAGGCCTGTTGGTCAGCTAATTCAGCTAAATTAGCAGACACAGTTAATGATGTGTGGTTAATGTGTGAATATATTCTTTGTGGGCTATTTTATTAATCATATGATGCAACGTTAAAGTATATGCGAGTGTCGTGTTATTATGTGTAGTATGAGGGATTGTGTGATGTGTGTAACTCAGATAGAAAAAAGGGGGAAGAAAGAGACAACACACAGCGGACGTTTTGTTAAGGACAATTATTAACGTTCCCTGCACATTTTGTTCAGGCTGGTTTTTTGTTGAGCTGTTCTACAGACTGAACTGAGTTGCTTAAGCAGCCTTCATCATGCTGCCTTCTGGTTCCACCCCATCATTCCTTTCCATCACTGCTCCCTGGGCCTCCAGTCGTCATCTCTAGCATCTTCAGTCCACCTCCCCTCTACTTACCTCACAGCCTTCTTCATCTGTAACCAGGATGGACAGTCTTTCTCATAAAGGGTGGTAGGAAACTTGAGTGCACTCAAAGTAAACTGAAACATTCACAAATTTGGGTTGAGTAACCAAAGACTGATTCATATTTACCCTGTTGACCCAAGTGTACATTTTTTGTTTATTGAGATCTCAATTTTTATTTTATTTTTTATTTTGGTTGGGTCCCAACATTTGTTTTGGCCATTGATGGTCTGAATTGAGGGTGAACACAAGCTTATAGCTGCACTTTATGGTGATAATTTAGTCGCACTATTTGGTTTGATATTGATAATCTAACTTCAAATTGGGCCAGATGTGTGCCTATATTTTGCTTAATGCCCAGCTGTGTATCAGGTTAAATGTTCTCGTTACAGATATGAAAAGTGTATTGAAGTGAAAGGACACATTTGAGCTATCGTTTAACCCAAAGGTGAATACCAGAAAATCATGAAACAACCGTTAAACATTGAAACAGGAAACAACACAGTAAATATAAACGGTTTAGATGTTGGTGTTAGCTATTGTTGGGAAGAAATAAAAGTGTTTCACTCACTTTACTGCTCTATTCCTGCTTCCAGTCTCCTCCTAGAGCCTAGATATTAGATATACCTGCAGGGTTGTTGGAACACACGCCAGGTGGGTTACACGAGCGTCTGAGTGATTGTCTCTCTTCCTTCTCCGAAGGTTTTTTCCAGTGTACCCACTCCTCGCATGTGGTTCCCCACAGCCTACCAGACCCGAGTTTCCTCCGTGCCTTTCTGGATCCTCTGTTCACAACTGGTAACGCTCCTGCTTCTCTCTCACTCCACTGTTTTGACCTCCGAGCCACCTGTCTGCCCCAGCCGTCCACAAACCCACATCGACGTCTCCACCTGGATCAAGTTCATCGTCGCACATTTCCAACCACTGCAATAAACATCATTTTTCTAAAACTCCGTTTCACCTGAGTGTTTCTCTGCATGTGGGTCAGCAGCCTTAACAAAGCCATGACAGAAAAGGTGACACAGCAGCAGCAGCACCATGACTCCCAGCAGAGAGGCGGAAGTAGAGCACTGCAGTAGATCCTCCAACATGGTGCTCAGTCACCTGGAAGCTTCATCTGACTCTTCAGAACACAAACCTGTTCACAGCTGTTCTCACAGTGAAATCAAAGGCCTGACAGATGATCCTCCAAGGAGGCCTTACCTGGGGGAGTTAGGGCTCCACCCCCTGTCAGAGACTCTAATGACAAAATAAATCATTCTAATCCTACCAACAGTCATGCGAATAGTTGCATCTGACATTTAAATGAATAAACATTTGATCTTCTTTGATAAGGTGTCTACAGATAAAGCTGATTTAAACACCACCCAAAAAATGAGCTTTTTCATTGTTTACTCTTCTGTGGAAAAGTTAAATGC
>NW_007580637.1:0-1942 GCF_000690725.1 Stegastes partitus | reverse complement strand
GTAGTGATATTGCAGGTTTTTGACACTTCCGGGTTGGCTTCATTTTTCAGGGCCGGTTGCTTCGTCCATCTTTTATACAGTCTATGGTCTGCTGCAGCTGTGCCTCATCTGCAGTCCAGCATTAAAGCCACTCTCAGTCCACAACTCATCGCCGGACCGTAAACAGGCCTCAGTCAGTCTTGACTCACTTGTTTATGCCCAGCTCTTTACCTATCGGTCGTGTGCTAATCCTGTTTCCCCGTCTACAGCCCGGATCCTCTGCCACCACCGCCAAGCCACTCAGTCAGCCGGCGACTCCTGCCACAAGGAACTGGATCCACTCCTACTGACCTGCCACCTGTCCGTCCTCTTCAGTCCGTCCGTCCCGACGCCAATCATCAGCCACAGCTCCGTCCGCCAACCGGCACCTGCTCCGCTCGCCTTCCCCGGCATCAGCCACCCGTCAGCACCTGCCTTTCTACCGCAGCGTTTCGGCGCTGACCATCGTCTACTCCCCAACTCCGCAAACCAACCCTCCTCCCTGCTTCCCCTCTCTCCTCATTCGGCTTCAGTCAGGTTTGTTAAGCCTAGCATTCTGTCTGCCTGTTAGTCGGTCAGCCTCTTAAGTGAGTGATAACCTGCCTATCTGTGTGTAGCACGAGCTCTTGTGTTAGCGGTAGTCTGCCTGTCCACGAGTTACATTCGCCACGTAGCTCTCGCCTTATCCTGCTAGCACCCTATCGGGTGCATCCTGTTTGCTCTTACTCGTCAGTGTGTTTTGTGGCCCCGTCTGCTTCCTAGTTTCCCGACTCGGTATTACCGAACTCGGGTTAGTATCTATTGAGTGTAACCCAGTCTGACCACTAGCGGGCGTAGTTTGCCCTGCCAGTCTTTGTGAAGTTTGTACCTTACTCCAGTCTGTACAATAAAGCATTGTGTTTTAGCAACCCGCCTGTCGTTGTCTGTTGCCTCGCACTTGAGTCTCTGAACCAGTCCGTAACAGAAAGTTTAAATGGCAATATTACTGGAATAAATGAAGCTATTTCCATCATTTGCAGCAATAAAACAAATTCAACTATCAAACTCAAATTATAATCTACAAGAGTTTATTAGTATAAGAAAACCACAGTGACACAAATGTAGTCTGTGACAAGAAAACACGCAAGTGTATCAGATTATTCAATTTGCACAAATAAAATCAGAAAAGCATCAAAGCAAGTCAATCACACCAATTGTTTTTGGTTTGATGCACCTTGTGGTGACTGAAGTACATGATCTTCTTGACACATTTTATGATTGATATATTATCAGGGACCCCCAAGGTCCCAAACACTAGGGTGAATTCTTTTTTTCCTCCTAACACTTCATGCCTTTTGTTAGTAAATAAAATGTTATATAAAAGAAGAGTTGTGGTGTTTTCTTTACATTAAAATAAGCCCTTTTATCCACGAGTTTTAAAACTTTGGATTCTACCTTCTGGGTTTTGTGGATTTTAGCAGCAAACTTAAGTTCTTCAAAAAGCTTAGATGGTGAAGGATGTTCAGTTAGTTGTAATAATCGTCACCTCCAGTTGCCACCAAATTCTAGTAGAGAATTCTGGTAATTTTAACGTTTACTCATGATGGTCATCGATTCACAATCAGTCATATATGTTTTTTGTTTTGTTTTGTTGTTTTTTTTAACAATTAAAACTAGATTCTTTTGATATCAAGCTTACTCTATGAGTCCATTGAACAGTATCATGGCAGCACATGTATGATCTGTTGTGTAGCGGGTCATACATGTTACGGAGGCCTAAGAGGGTCCAGAGGTTACTGAGGAGCTGCTTTAACTACAATGTTCTCTGCTGACATGTGTGTTAATGTTTCATAAGAGTTGCTACAGACTCAGTCTAATGATGGAATTCTACATTTTACCCTCAAAGTCACCTGTAAGTGTTTTAAGTTCCAACAGTTAAAAGCTC
>NW_007580636.1:8371-9513 GCF_000690725.1 Stegastes partitus | reverse complement strand
CCAGACGCAGTTCCAAACTCGGAGGTAGCCCTGAGGGACCAGTTTGTGGAACGCGTCCGGAATGGAGCGCTGCGGCACCACCTGAGGGAGGTGGTGAGGGGTAAACCCAGAATGTCGCTGATTGAAATCAGAGAAGAAGCTATTAGATGGGGTGAAGATTTTGATAGAGGGAGCAATTTCCATTCCTCCCAGTGCAATGTTACACGAGCCAATATAACAACTGCCACCCCAGTGCAAGAGCCAAAACAGTCTCCAGAGTTTCTGGCCATTACAGAACTAATAAAGAACCAACAGACTCAAATCTCCTCTTTAACGCAACAGTTTCAGTCTCTGCAGTCAATGTTTGAGCAGACCACAGCCAAATTGACAAAGGAACGAAAGTGCCTACGTTGCAATAAACAAGGTCATATTGCTCGATATTGTCGCCAGCCCATGCCCACTACCCTGAGAACGAATCCTAACCCGAGTGTCCAGACAGTGCAAGTGGACTATCCAGTGACGCAGCCAACTTTTGCCTCTCACCAGGTAACGGATCTAACGAAGCTTGACTCTAACCCAGTCTCTACAGAGCTTTTGAAACAGTTGGTGGGTCCATGCACCGTAGTACAGCTGACCATGAATGGGATCAATGTACCTTCATTATTGGACACTGGTTCAAATGTTACCACACTGACAAAAAGTTTTTTCATGTCACATTTTCATTCAGGCCAACCTAAAATTAACAACTGTAAGTGGCTGAACCTCTCTGCTGCCAATGGGCTCGCCATCCCATATTTGGGGTATGTAGAGGTGGAGGTCACTGTCTTAGGTCGAGTGCTTCATGACTGTGGTGTTCTAATTGTTGAAGACCCACCCAGTTTCACATCATTACAGAAACAGAAGGAAAAAGTGCCTGGGCTGCTGGGAATGAACATCATAAGTCAACTGTATACTGACCTCTATGAGGAATATGGGTCTGCCATGTTCTCTATCCCTCAGGTTACACAGGCCGCACCTGGGTGGGGGGAAGCACTACAAATGTGTCATTTGATGGAGACTGAGCAAAGTGAAGAAGGAATCGGTAAACTACGAGTGCATGCTGAGAACCCTGTCCAGATTCCTGCAGGTACCACAGTGATGATTCCAGCTACAGGTCCAAAAGG
>NW_007580636.1:5820-7976 GCF_000690725.1 Stegastes partitus | reverse complement strand
GCAAACCAAGGTTTTTTGGGATGTCTGAACTTGAAATGGGCATTTGTCATTATTTTGTTAATTATTTAATGATACATAAAAACAAACATTAATCAGGTTTTTTTTAAAGTCATGAGCACTGTAGATATAAGCGGCTTGCATTACATCTGATGCATATCGCATTGATTTGTTCACTATATAAAATATGAGGTGTTTCCAGCTTGCCAAAAGAGACCCTGCAGTTACTGTTGTTGTTGATCCTGACAGTCTGAATGACTTCACCCCTCTTGCTGCATACCTTGTGGAAGGAAAGCTGCTGGTCACTCCAAGGACGTTCATGTTACATTAAGGTAAAATTTGATTGAGGAGTGTTATTTTGTACATTTATATACACACTATACTGTCTGGATGATGTAACAGGAAAAATGCAAAAACCTCTATTTCATTGTTTAATTATGGGCTGTTTATATCTGTTTTGGTTTCTTATGTAAATTTTTATTTTTGCACAACTTCTTTTTGATTGACTTTCAATGGTTATTTCCTGATGATTTTGTTCACTGTTTTAGTTGTTGCTAATACTTCAGTGATGCTTCTCCAAGTTATCCTCTCACCTGAATGTAGCAGTAGGTCATGAGGAAGCAGCAGAGAGGAGGCAGTAGAGAGCAGAGGAGACAGCAGAGGACAGAGAAGAAGCAGCAGAGACCAATCAGAAAGACACAGAGACTGATTAATACAGGTGTGGCTCTAGGAGTCACACTCTCTTGATCCTTTGTGTCCACATGGACTNAGGCAGAAGACCCACTGATCCGGGACTTTCGCTTCTTCTGGGACAGACGACGACAACCAAATAAGGATGAGAGAAAGATGGCGTCGCCCATGCTCCTGAAGCTCTTGAAGCAATGGGATCGGGTAATTGAAAAAGATGGTATTCTTTTTCGACAGGTGGAGTCACCGGAAGGGGGGCCAGCTTGGAATCAGCTACTATTGCCACAAAAACTGCAAGGGGATGTCCTTCTCAGTCTTCATGACAACCATGGCCACCAAGGTGTGGAACGGACTACAGATCTCATTAGGAGGAGATGCTACTGGCCAGGTATGAACAACACAATAGAGGAGTACTGCAGAGCTTGTGAACGCTGTACATTGGCCAAAGATGTTCATACTCAACCACGGAGCTTTATGGGCCACCTGACAGCCTCTAAGCCTAATGACATTTTGGCTATAGATTTTACTGTTCTAGAGCCCGCATCTGATGGCCGGGAAAACATCTTAATCATGACCGATGTGTTTTCAAAATATGTACAGGCCATTCCAACTAGAAACCAAACAGCGGCAGCAGTAGCTGAGGCTTTAGTTAGACATTGGTTCTATGTTTTTGGAGTCCCTCGCCAGATACATTCTGACCAAGGACGTTGTTTTGAGGCTAAAGTGATACAGGAGTTGTGTCACGTTTACAACATCACAAAAACTAGGACGACACCATACAGACCTCAAGGTAATGGCCAATGTGAACGGTTTAACAGGACCCTCCACGACCTGCTCCGGACCCTGCCACAGGAAAAGAAAAGGCAGTGGACAGTGCACCTGCCTCAAGTAATATTTGCTTATAACACCACAAAACATCAATCCACAGGATATTCACCACATATGTTGATGTTTGGACAAGAACCACGGCTGCCTATTGATTGTGTGTTGAGTGTCACAGGACAGCCGGAGGCGCTGACAGCAGACGAGTGGACCGCAGTCCATCGGGACAACTTGGCCTGCATTTACCTGGGAGCGAGGCAGCGGCTTCGAGCTGCTGCTGACCGACGAGCAAAACAACACAACAACAAGGTCAAAACAGATGCTTTGCAGCCTGGACAGCTAGTCTACTGCCGGGACCACAGCCACAGAGGACGGCATAAGATACAGGACCACTGGAGCTCTGTGCCGTACAAGATTGTGCGCTGTCCACAAAATGGAGGGCCAGTGTATACCATCAGCCCAGCGGAGGCAGAAGGACCTCTGAAACAAATACATCGGTCAGAACTACGTCCAGCTGCAGGTAAACAGATTGATTTATCAGTAAATGACCCAGGTCTCCCTGCAGATCTACCCATGGTTAATGATTATGATGACACCCCTCAACCACCATTTGTTGTTGAGTTTTCCCAGAGACCTGTAACTAATGTGGT
>NW_007580636.1:3590-5690 GCF_000690725.1 Stegastes partitus | reverse complement strand
GAAGAAGGAATCGGTAAACTACGAGTGCATGCTGAGAACCCTGTCCAGATTCCTGCAGGTACCACAGTGATGATTCCAGCTACAGGTCCAAAAGGTAAACAGTACAACTCACTCACACTCCTTTTGGAACCGGATAACAGTGCAACCCACATTCCTGCAGGCCTACTGGTGTCCACAGCTCTAGCCACACTAAAAGATGGACAGGCATACGTTCCAGTTACAAACGTCAACAGTGAAGTAGCCTACCTTCAGCCACGAACCTCGTTGGGTCTACTGCACTCGGTCCATGTAGTGGAGGCCAATAGTCCCACAATTGTGTTTAATGAGGAGACTGATGCTCAAGGCAAAGTAACTGTAATATGCTCCCAAGCCATTGCTAGCCCTTCCCAGGGTTTAGATCTACAGTCAGTTGACTTGTCTAATTTGAGCCTCCAGGAGCAACTTAAAGCAAAAGACTTGCTTGGAAAGTACAGGGATGTATTTTCAACAGGGGAGAGTGACCTGGGCAGTACAACGCTCATCGAACATCATATTCCACTTACAGATGACATTCCAACTAAACAACGCTACCGTCGTATCCCCCCATCTCAATTTGAAATAGTGAAAGCTCACATTAAACAGCTACTACAAGCTCAAGTCATAAGAGAGAGTTGCAGTCCTTATGCTGCACCCTTGGTTTTAGTTCAGAAAAAGGATGGTTCCCTGAGGATGTGTGTTGACTACAGGCAACTTAATGCAAAGACACGAAGGGATGCCTATCCATTGCCCCGAATTGAGGAATCATTAGATGCCCTGACTGGTGCCAAATGGTTCTCCACACTAGACCTTGCCAGTGGATACAATCAGGTCCCTGTAGCTGAAGCAGATAAACATAAAACTGCTTTTTGCACACCATTCGGCCTGTTTGAATTCAATCGAATGGCGTTTGGGTTGTGTAATGCACCCAGTACTTTCCAGAGATTAATGGAAAGGATATTTGGAGATCAAAGTTTGCAGTCTCTCCTTCTGTATTTGGATGACATAGTTGTCTTTTCAACCTCTGTGAAACAACATTTGCAAAGATTGGATCTGGTGTTACAGCGTCTGCAAAAAGAGAACTTAAAGGTCAAGTTGAGCAAGTGTTGCTTCTTCCAAAAACAAGTCAAGTACCTGGGCCATGTGGTGTCGGAGGCTGGGGTCGCCACTGATCCAGATAAGATCGCTGCAGTGGCCCAATGGAAATGTCCAGAGACTGTTAAAGAACTAAAATCATTCCTTGGCTTTGCCAGTTACTATCGGCGATTTGTTCCTGGCTTTTCTCAGATTGCCTCCCCATTAAACTCCCTGGCAGCAAAACTGACCAGTAAAGACAAGAGAGTCAAAAATCCAATCAAACCCCACTGGACCGAAACATGTCATGCAGCCTTTCAGACACTCAAACAGAAACTCACCACAGCCCCGGTGCTAGCTTATGCTGATTTCAATAAACCATTCATCTTGGATGTAGATGCTAGTCATGATGGGTTGGGGGCAGTCCTGTCGCAAGAGTGGGAGGGCAAAGTTCGACCCATTGCTTTTGCTAGCCGCAGTCTGAGGAGAACTGAAAGAAATATGCAAAATTACAGTTCCATGAAACTGGAATTCTTAGCCCTTAAATGGGCTGTAGCGGAAAAATTTCGAGAATACCTGGTGGGCCAAAAATGCACAGTCTACACTGACAACAATCCTCTAAGCCATCTCCAGACGGCCAAATTGGGAGCAGTTGAACAGAGGTGGGCCTCAGAATTGGCAAGCTTTGATCTAGATATCAAATATAAACCAGGAAGAACAAACACAAATGCAGATGCTTTGTCCAGGCAAAATGTGAACATGGAACACATGCTGACCCTTGCTCCTACGTCTGCCCTTTCACAGGAACTGAGGTGTGCAGTGCAAAAGCAGAATGTTGTATTGACTCCTCAAAATTGTGTATCACAGGCTGTAACAGTGTTTCCTGGGGAGGCTGGAGCTAACCTCGCTGTGTTGCAGGCAGAAGACCCACTGATCCGGGACTTTCGCTTCTTCTGGGACAGACGACGACAACCAAATAAGGATGAGAGAAAGATGGCGTCGCCCATGCTC
>NW_007580636.1:0-1295 GCF_000690725.1 Stegastes partitus | reverse complement strand
CCTCCCAGTGTCCTAGGCAGTGAGTGGTTGGTCTCCCAGCCGTGATATGACTGTCTGTCCTCTCTTCCTTCATACTGTGTTCTTTTAGAATTTTATTTGTATAATAAATGGCAGATTGACCCACATTGACCGTTGTGGCCTCATTAATTGAAGCCCCTGTGTGTTGACCAAGCCACAAGGTTACATGAAGAAATAAGGCGTGTCACCCTAGAGGATGTTCCCCCATCAGTTGATGAGCTGTGTGTAAAACTGCGCAACACTTTGGGTTCAACTTCGTTTTACAGTTTGAAGATCCAGACTTTGGGAATCAGCTCTACAATTTGACATTAAGGAGCTACCAAATGAACGAGCCACACTCAAAGTTTTGTTCACATCTTATGAAGGGATTTCTGACTCAACACTAGATACTGTAAGCTTTGGATCTCCAAGTAGTTGCGATTCAACAGAACGGCCTGACCCCTTTGTTATTCCAGCTTTCTCCCATGATATTGAGTTTCAGCTGAGGGCCGCAAATGATGCCTATGCCCAGGATGGAACTGTGATGGTCATCTCAAAGGGTGTGAAGAGTGAAATACTGGACAGACTTGTTGATATCATGTCCAAAATCACAGCCTATCCCAACGCAGACCACTATGAAAGTGTAGCCAAAGCTCTTGTTGCAAAGAACCCGTGTCTCAGCGAGCCAGGGTCAGGTAAAGGATGGTATTGCTGGGTATTTAGTTTAAGATTTAAGATGGGCAATTACCGTCAGAGAATGAGGCAGCTGGATGCCCCGAAATTCTTGTAAATAAAAGAAAAAGAGGAGAGGAAAAGTGCAAGCCAATCAAGAAGTCAAAAAAAGGAGAGATCCACGACCTGCCAGAGCCGCCTGAGGGACAGACGACCGTTAAATCAGAGAAGGATCGTGAGACCATGCTTCTGGAAGTGCAGAAGAGGGACCCAGATTCACAGCTTCTGGACGAACTGATGCTTGCAACATTCTCACAGCGGAGAAAGGAGATCATTGGTGATGAGCCACTCATCTCTGCTGTCATGGACAGATGGCCTGCATGGTTTTGTGAGAGACAGATAATCCTTTGCCTATTCAGCACAAATTGAGTTACTTGGTACAAGTGAGAAATTTAGTGCTTATACTTTATTGGAATGTTTCAGTTTGTGCAGTTCATCTCTACACTACTACATCTCAGCAGTAAGATATTGCACTTTTCAATCTGACTTACTTTAGAAGCAAACTTGCAATCAGTCAGTATAACTTATACATTGAAACTGAAACTTCGGCCAAAACAAAATTCTAA
>NW_007580635.1:2974-8043 GCF_000690725.1 Stegastes partitus | reverse complement strand
GTTTGATTCAGGACTTAAAACATTAAAGAGTCAATAATTATGAAGTTAGAATATTCAGCATGGCCACACACTAACCCAATTTAACACTCTCTTTATGCTATTTTTGTCACGCCCTCCACCTTTGCCACGCCTTAGCTGACAGTGACTCCCTCTGTGGGTGTAAGTGAGGTATGCATGTGTGCTGCTACTTGGACAGATCTGATTGGATGATCAGCTGAGTGTGGACACCTGTGACAGGAAGTGACTTACCTGCACTGCAGTCCCTCATCTGCCATGAAAAACAGGTTTTGTTTATCATTTGTTGCTGGACCATGGTACCACTCATGGTTAGTGAACTCAGACCAGCTCCAGTTCTTTGTTTGATCTGTTGCTTTTGAACCTATCTAACCATTCTCTCTCTGTTTAGTTTCCGTGTCGCTTCCTGTTGGATTCCTGCCTCAAGCTGCCTTCATCCCCTACTGTCTGGATCACGATCTTCTGCCATTCCTTCCCCGAAGCACACCATAGAAGACACACACTCTCGGACTTCTCTAGCTACGCCACGTGTCTCCTCCGCTTGCATTCTCCTGATCGCTCTCCCCTTGTTACTGCCAGCTACATTCTTAGTTTTGTTTTTGGCGCCTCAGGTTTAGTTTATTCTATTATTTATTCTTGTGGTTTTGTAACTTGTGTAGCGTGTTTAGTCTTGTTGCCTTATGCAATGTTCTCAGTTTGCATTTTGTCTGCCGTGCCTATTGTGCACGTTCCTGTGTAGTGTGGGGTTTCCATGTTGTGCGCTGTGTGCACATTAAATATTTTTGTATTCCAGATCGTTTAACTTGCCTAGCCTGGTTGTATCTGGTTCTTGTTAGTGTTTCCCTTGTGTGTATTCCTTGTATCTGTCATGAAATTTGATTACAGTTAGTCTCTGCATTACTAGTCTTTTTTCTCTTGTTGGCTTCCGTAGATTGTTCAGAGTTTTCCCTGTAGTTTATTATCCTGCTAGTGTCTCTTTTGCCACCTTTGCTGTGGCCTCTGTATTGTATTTGGCTTCCTGTGTTGATTAAATTGTTTAAACCTTTACTATGTCCTGTCTTCCTGAACCTTTACACATCCTGTAACAATTTTACAGATAGTTTGTCAGCTTAAAGGATGAGTCAAACACAAAGTGGCATAAAATAAGAGTTGAGTTGGGACTACCCCTCACCATGGTTCCCCTCCCCCCTCAGCCTGACGGTACCATTTAATTCTGTTTTTGATGGACACTTTCGATCCTCCTGGGGCCAGAGAAGAGCTGCCTGTTTACAGCTGAAACATGATTGTCACTACAAGAGAGAAGCAAAACTCTGGCAGAATAATAATGAGACTTGGCCATCTTCAAACAAATGTATTCTAAATTAATCACAATTAGCCCTCAATGAAATCTATCAACACGTTGCATTCCCCCCCGCCTCGTCCCCTGTGCTGCTAATCTCTCTCAGCCTTCCATTCTCCATCTGTTTCTGAGGAGGTAAAGTCATTGAAGAAAAATAAAAACATTTGGCTGTCTTTAATGTGTTTTGATTTTGCCATTAGTAACCAAGTCATTCTTCCTCACATAGACATGAGCATAATTAGTGTCTTTCATCTGCATAAATTTGGCCTCTGAACCACAAGGATATCGATCAGGCTTGCAAGCACTGCCATACTGCAAATGATGAAGTGGCAGCCTGGGTGCTGTGAAATCACAATGGATTTTTTTTTTTTCTTTTCGGGTTTCATCATTTGTGGTTGCTGCTTTGACTGTCACCTATTTTCCTCCAGATATTTCTGAAACTTTGATCCTGCATCTTCTTCGAGTAATACGTTTAGATTTTTTATTTTACACCTAAGTCATAATTAGCATTAAATCCAGGTTACATCTTTTTGGTATTAATCCCCTTCCATCAGCCATCACGGGATAATTGCCAAAAAATCTGGACACACACTGAAGACTGGGCACTTAAGATGCAAGGGGAGAGCATGGCTCATCTAATCTTGTTACAAAGCTGGTTCTTTATATTTGTGGAGAGATTTAAACATCTGATCTGTCTGAGAGAAGCCCAAAAGCTGGAAGCTGAGCTGCTCATTTGGAAAATGGCCCAAGTTGTTTGTAAGCCCCTTTTAATTCTAGCTAACTAACACCGTATGTATATCTGAATTAAATGTGAAGGCCTGAGGCTGTACGAGAGGCGTCAGAAAAGTTCCAGGACTGGTATCACAAAAGATATATTCCAAATCCAAATCAAAAACTTCAAGTTTTCCCATTCGAAGTAATCCCCTTGGAGTCTAACGCACTTTCCCAGCCTTCTCTGACATGCCTCCATGCACTCCTGGAAGGATTCTTTCAGGCTCCTCTTCTCAGCCAGGAACTGTCGGATGGATGCTCAGCGCATTGTGAGCAGGTGCGCTGCGACTTGTCCTCAATTAATAGTGTGGAATGAGTAGGAAATAACCACACTATTGTAATGTCAGCCCTGTATCAAAAGTTCTAAATTCAGCTTTGGGAGAGGAGAAGAAAAACTACAACACACGGTTTATACAATAGGTACAACAACAACATTAAAAAAAAACAACATAAATAACGGCCATTCAACATTTCTCCCATGCTCTTCTCCATTAAGCTCTGGAATGTCGATGGAGCATTTGTTACCCCTTGAGGTATTCGGTTGAACTCCCAAAATCCAAAAGCTGTTTTATCTTTGTCAGCTTCATTCATCTCGATCTGGTAATACCCAGATTTCAAGTCAAGAACGCTGAATCACTTGGAACTGGTCAAAGCCGAAAGAGACTCCTCCAAATTCGTCAAAGGGTAAGCATCCTTAATTGCCTGGAGGTTTAACTTCAGGTAATCAATGCACAGGTGTATGTCACCATTCTTTTTGCAGACCACAACGATGAGTGATGAGAATGGCAACTCTGATTTCCGAATAACACCAGCCTCCAACAAGTCCCTTATGTGCTGTCAGACGACCTTACCCGGGTCACCCGGGTTACAAAGGCATCTCCATTGAAGGACTTGTGGCTTTGGTTATATTACACACGTCAACCAAGGAGGCTGAAATTTCACATCTGGCAGGACCTCTTTTTTGACTCTTGCTGTACAACAGCTCATCTCACATTACTATAAGCAAGGGTCAACCTGCAACTCTGAACACCTACAAACCTTTTGCTTCTCTGAAAACTACTGTACAAATAGGCAACTCATTGTGAATAGAAGATGAACAGATGAATGACATATGAATAAACATTAACTAAAAGGTTATAATTGATATTCAGACCCCTTCTGAAGAAGAAGAATGATGCAGAAATTCACACCCTGCAAGCTAACAGGATTGGTTTCTCTCTTTTTGAGACTGTCATCAATCTGCTGAGGCTTTAGTGTGGAAATGCTCAGCCATGGTAGTTTTTCTTTCCACTAATGATGGATCTTCCATGATGTCCAAAAAAAATCAGGTAGACATGTTAACAACATAAAGAAAAACTTAAGTCTTTAAATTATTGAAATGAAATGACTAACAATAATACAGGTTACACATACAATGAAAAATGTAAAAAAAAAAAAAGAAGGAAACTTATCTGGTCAGACCAGCAACCTCTTGTCAAAAAGGAAAAAGTCCAAATATCCTCCGGAGAGGAACTTTGGACACATTCCTTGGGAAGATGTCTGCAAAATGGACCCTCTTCCAAGGCTTGTTGGTTACATGACCTCACAATGTCACTCATCACTTTAGCACTGAAATAAATAGCAACACCTAGGACACAATGAAGGAATTGTTGTGAATATTTCAACAAGTAGGGACCCTGTTTCAAAGCTACTTGCTGACTTAAAGTAACAATAATACAGGTTAACCATACAATGAAAAATTAAAGAACAAAACACCAAAAAAGAAGGAAACTTATCTGGTCAGACCAGCAACCTTTTGTCCAGTCGAGGCAGATGACCGTCCCTCCCTGAGCGTGGTTCTGTCTGAGATTTTTTTTCCCCTGCGGGGGTTTTTGGTTCCTTCCCAGTGTTGCAGACTACTTTCGCACTGCTGAAGCTTATAGGGAATCCAAATGTTTTGGATTGTTGGGTGTTTCTGTTTCTGCCTTTGTTAAGCGCTATGAGATGACTTGTTGTTGTAAATATGCGCTCTTCAAATAAAATTGAATTCAATTGAATTGAATTAAGTGAAATTACAGTGTCAGCTGAAGAAGCAAACTGAAACTTATTTGATTCAATTCTAACTGATGTGCATTTGATTGGTGACACAGTCACTTAATATTGTGTTTATCAAAATGCATTTGAAACGTGATGTATTCACCTGCTGCAGGACCAACTGTTGTGCAAATGGAACATGCAGCAGGTGGAAATGAGAGGCAATTAGCAAGACAACCCCTATAAAGGAGTGTTTATGTAGGTGGTGACCACAGAGCATGTCTCTGTTCTCATCCTTTCTGGCCAATATTTTGGTCACTTTTGCATTTTGTCAGTGCTCTCACCCCTAGAGGTAGCATGAGGCGGTGTCTACAACCCACACTCAGATAGTGCAGCTCATCCAGGATGGCATATTAATGCGAGCTGTGGCAGTGTCCAGAGCATGGTGGAGATACCAGGAGACAGGCCAGTACACCAGGAGACGTGGAGGGGGCTGTAGGAGGGCAACAACCCAGCAGGAGAACTGCTACCTCCTCCTTTGTGCAGGAGGAACAGGAGGAGCACTGTCAGAGCCCTGCAAAATGACCTTCAGCAGGCCACTAATATGCATGTTTCTGCTCAAAGTGTCAGAAACAGACTCCATGAGGGTGGTATGAGAGCCTGACATCTACAGTGGCTTGCAAAAGTATTCACCCCCCTTGGCTTTTTTCTTATTTTGTTACATTACACCTGTAATTTAAATGTTTTTTTTAATCTGAGTTTTATGTCATGGATCTGCACAAAACAATCTAAGTTGGCAAAGTGCAATGAGAAAATAATATATAAAAATAGAATTTTAAGAAATAAAAAACTGAAAATTGGCATGTGCATATGTATTCACCCCCTTTGCTATGAAGCCCCTAAAAGGTTCTGGTGCAACCAATTACCTTCA
>NW_007580635.1:0-1634 GCF_000690725.1 Stegastes partitus | reverse complement strand
TTGTTATTTGCTTCACAATAAAAACAAAATCACATCTTCAAAGTTGTTGGCATGTTCTGTAAATTAAATGATGCAAACCCTCAAACAATCCATTTTGATTCAAGCTTGTGAGGCAACAAAGCATGAAAACTGCCAAGGGGGGTGAATACTTTTGCAAGCCACTGTATAAGTGGGGCTTGTGCTTGCAGCCCAACACCGTGCAGGGCGATTGGCATTTGCCAGAGAACACAGAGATTGGCAGATTCGCCATTGGTGCCCTGTGCACTTCACAGATGAAAGCAGGTTCACACTGAGCACATGTGACAGATGTGACAGAGTCTGGAGACACTGTGGAGAACGTTCTGCTGCCTGCAGCAACCTCCAGCATGACCGGTTTGGCGGTGGGTCGGTAATGGAGTGGGGAGGCATTTCTTTGGAGGGCTGCACAGCCCTCCATGGGCTAGCCATTAGGTACCGGGATGATCCTCAGACCCATTGTGAGACCATATGCTGGTACAGTGGGCCCTGGGTTCCTTCTTATGCATGACAATGCTCGGCCTCATGTGGCTGAAGTGTGTCAGCAGTTCCTGCATGATGAAGGCATTGATGCTATGGACTGGCCTGCTCCTTCCCCAAACCTGAATCCAATTGAGAACATCTGGGACATCATGTCTCCTTCCATCCACCAACTCCACATTGCACCACAGACTGTCCAGAAGTTGACTGATGCTTTAATCCAGGTCTGGGAGGAGATCCCTCAGGAGAACACCCACCGCCTCATCAGGAGCATGCCCAGACATTCAGTCATACTGTTATACAGGCACATGGAGGACACACACACTACTGAGCCTCATTTTGACTTGTCTTGAGGAATTTCCACTGAAGTTGGATCAGCCTGTAATGTGATTTTCCACTTTCATTTTGAGTATGATTCCAAATCCAGAACTCCATGGGATAATAATTTTGATTTACATTGATCATTTCTATGTTATTTTGTTCTCAACATATTCCACTATGTAATGAATAAAGTTTTTCAACTGGAATATTTCATTCACTGAGATCTAGGATGTGTTATTTTAGTGTCCCCTCTATTTTTTTGAGCAGTGTATGTAGTCCTACATTCCCTAACAAATTTATTAGACCACCAGTCATAAAAACAGGAAAAACTTAAATATTTTGGAAGTCTTTCAAAAACTTGTTGTTTAAAACAAAAATGTTTTGTTATTTATTTGGCAAATAACAAATTAAAACACCTAAATAGTCCTTTTTCACACATAATAACCAAAAAGCGTAATATTCTGTACAGCCTCCTTTAGCCTTGATAACAGCCTGCATTCTTGCTGGCATTGTTGTGCTTTTCAGTCTCTTTTGTTATTGAGTTCCAAATAGTTTCTCGCCGTTCCCACAGACTTGCTTTAGATGAAGCTCTTGTACCATCAATTTTCTAATGCACTACATCCCAAATTTGTTCTATAGGATTCAAATCCGGACTTTGACTGGGCCAGTCCATCCGTCCCAGAACTCCAGATTCCATTTCCCAGGTCAAATCATCGCTGCGCAGCTTTGAAGTATGGTTGGAGTCATTGTCTTGTTGGTATATGAACCCCTGACCAATCAGATTCAGTCCAGAAGGGATTCCATGATGCACTAAGATG
>NW_007580634.1:0-6545 GCF_000690725.1 Stegastes partitus | reverse complement strand
CTGCACGGAGAGCAGAGATGTTCACAAGTCTTTTTTTGCAAGTCCAGTCTCAAGTCTTTGGTCACAAGTCCAAGTCAAGTCTCAAGTCTCTAAAAAATAAATCTCTCATGTCTCTTCCTGTTTTAATGAGCTTTCTATCACCTGCTGCTATTCGGTCTACTAAGAATACTGCACAGCTATATCTAAGAAATTCAAAGCATCTACTGTATTATTATCCCTCCTTTATCTATTAGCATGAAGTATCAGTACTGATTAGTTGTTTGTTATATATTCACTTTAAACAGGGTCCTGCAATGCAATGTGAAGAAAACACTTTTCTTTACATTTTCTTTAAAGGAAACTGTGTTCTTCCTACGTGAACATACAGTTACAATATATCCTGTCCCCTATTGTGCAGCTCAGTCGGACCATAATAAGAACAAACATATAGAAAATGTTACACCTCACCCAGTCAAAGGCATTGGAGGCTAATTAACATCCTTCTAATTAATGCAAAACATCACACTTTAGCTAAATGCAAACAACTTGTTAACAGAACACTCAGAAGTACTTTAAACACTTGTATATGTTACTTCTGTGTCATTTGCAATTAAAAAAAATTTGTTCACAAAAAAAGCAAAACTATTGCTGCCACATTATCTGAAAAATACTCTAAGTCTATAAACTGGTGATATCAAAACATGACCAGTTTTGTTCCAACAGGCACCTTTCTTTGCAGGACAAAAAAGTAAAACTCACAAAGGAATATCATTGGACTTATTGGCTATCTGGACTTGTTTACTAATGAAACAGTGGCTTTTTGTGGAAACAATCAACGGTGTTGTTTTGCAGAGAACAAAATATTTAACACTAATGAACCCACAATAAGATCAGAATGGTTTATGTTATTTTCCTCTTAATGCACTGGCTAAACATGAACAAGCTTGTAGGTGTTTTCCAGAGGCCTACTGTAAGACCTAGAAAAGTATCAGGCAACAGAACGGTGACATTTCAAAAAGATCAAGCTGGACAATGTCCTTGCACTAAGCCTGGTGAGGGCGCGTTATTAGGCCTCCGTGACTGAATACCCTCTCCACTGCTGCACTGGTGGCAGGAACAGCGAGCACTCTCATAACCACAAGATAGAGCCTCGGGAAGACTTTGGCATGCCTCTTCCAGAAACCTAGGCAGTCCGTCATTTCAATGCAACCGCCTGCAAAATGACATCTCCAAATGAAAATGAATGCTGTAATTGACCCTTATGAGTATATATAAACTTTGACCTCTGTTGTAAAGATAACACTCTCTAGTTTTAGCCACAGCAATCAGAATCATTCCAGGTGCTACCAGTAAAAAGTTATTCCATTTTAATCATCACAGAAAAAAAATATTTTTTTGATCCTCACCTAAGTTTTTTCTTGAAAATAAAGGAGCATAAAGCAGCATTAGGTGTTGGGAACTAAAACACACTGTATGCCAATAGAAAAACTTGTATTGCACTTATATTTGAAATTTGAAAACAATATCTGTAAAATTGATAATCTGACACCAGTTTCTATACTGGTATGTTCATGCGTTTTATTGAGGGACTGTTGTTTCATCCACATCTATCCAAATTGGACACCACTGAAAATGCAAAGAAAAAGTGCTATATCTGTTGAATGCTTGAACCTACAGACATCAATGAGGGCTCTATTGAAAGCTTATAGCCAGAGGAATCCATATCTGGACACAGAGCCACTCTGTTAGTTATAGAAATTCATATTTCATCATAAACACTAAATAAAATATATATTTTTCATAGAAAGCTATAATAAGACCATATCAAAACAAGTGTTATGGGCAAGTTTAAATATATATTTACAATTCACACTAACAACAAACACTGCAAACCGTATATTTACTGTATAACTCAAACTGTTCACATATTCTCAGCACTACCACGCTCACTTGTTTTCTATGAGCCGCTCGTTATAACAGCCTCTGTTTGGAGAAAGCACACAGATATGCTGCTGTCTTGACTTGTGCAGCCTCCACCACTTCCCCTGTTGTGTATTTTCTCTTTTCTGTACGTTTTGCTACGGAGCCCGTCTGGTGACATCGATAAGAAATAAAAATAACTCGTTCCCACGCATTAGTAAATCGTGGCCACGAGTTATTAATGCGTGGGAACGACATCATTAAATTGTGGCCTCCCATTACTAATATGAAGAAACAAGAGAAGTTGTGGAGGAAATTTCACAGTGCGGTCATACCAGCTGTCGATTGAGGATAACGGGTGTAGTTGCATGAAACGTGGAGCATTTTGATTTGATTTCATTTTATTCTAACCTTGGAATGAACGACACCGATATCCTGCGAGCTCTTGCAATGAAACACCGTGTGATAATTATGTCGTTCCCACGCATTAATATCTCGTGGCCATGACTTACTAATGCGTTGGAACGAGTTATTTTTTTTATTTCTTATCGATGTCTCCAGACGGGCTCTGTATTTTGCCGTATTTTTGTGCTCCAAAACTATCCCAAAACAAAGAAGATGGAGGACTGACGCATTACGCACGTTTTACGCACCACTTCTCATGAGCCGCTACCCGCGGCTGCCACAGCGGACACACACAAACCAACCTGTCTTCCGACACATCCACGTGTTCGTCTGCTCATTGGCTACACGTTCATGGCGTCAGAGAGTGTCTGCAACCCGACTGGTTGAATCTACAAGGGTGGAACTTGTGCGTACCGGGTTGACTGTCTGAGACACTCCATTGGCTCTTCAGGCTGTCAGTCACCCACCAAAGCCCTCCTATTGGCCAAAGTAGGTGTCAATCAACAGCTAAGGCTTCCGTCTAGCTGACTGTAGCACTTTCACTTTCTGAAATAGATTCTACCTAATTTCGCCAGATGAAATGAATAAAACAGCCAGAGCAGATCTCAAGCTGGGAAGACATTACTGCAGAATTTGTGCCTTTGAGGATCTAATACGTGTTACGGACCGAATTATTTTACTGGATTAAGTTCACTGGTTCTGTCCGGACAGAATGAGACCAAGCTGGTGAGGAATGACAGATGTTTGAGCTGCAGAGAGCCTTCAAAAGTAAGAAAAGTCGGATTTTAACATTTTGCTTTTCTGTACAAAAAGCTCTTTGTGTCAACGCTGTGGTTGCTGCAGGTCAAAAGGGTTTATATCATCGGAAAGAGGAGACTCTGAGCTTTCATTTGATGTGTCGGGAAACGTGATTGTTGAGCGAGCACATGTGGCTGTAATGTTTTTGGAAAGCGGTCACGTCCCGCCGGCGGGACGGAGGACCGGTAAGGGGTTTTAAGGCCGTCAGACATTTCAGAGTTTCCCCAATGTTGATATGCCAAAAAAAAAGAGGAAAGGAACGGAAAAAAGAAAACATAATGATTGTTCACGAGTCCCAAAACATGAGTCCAAGTCAAGTCTGAAGTCTCTCTGTGTGCGACTTAAGTGCGACTCGAGTCCCCCTCTCTGACGGAGAGAACATACAAACTCCACACAGAGAGATCCCGGGTGTCCACACCGGGACGCGAACCGGCGACCTTCTTGCTGCGAGCAACAACTGCAACTGCGTCACCTTGCAGCCCTAAAAGTGAACAAAACAGTCTAATCAAAAATCAGTTTCTGTTCCACCCCAGAGGGAGTCTCGGCCTTGCCACCTTCTCTTCCTTCACGTCCTCTGACCTCATCTTGTTGCCTTCATCTTCCTTTTTCTTTTTGAAAAAGATTCTCCTAACGATGGCAAGACGAGAATAGAGACCAAACTACTCGCCCTTTAACCAGTGTGCTCTAAAGCTACCTATATTTCTTGATATCTCATCACCAACAATATCATATTATTTTGCAGGACTTGAATGTGTGACCAGAATGACAGATAAAAGCCGAGGTAGGCAGTATTTCTGGCATCACTGGACAAAACCCTAATCCTGTTCTTTTTAGGATATTATATTTCAAGTGTTTCATGTGGAAACTGGAAATCCATACGTGCTCCTGGCTCAGTTTTCAGGTATTAGAAAATCTAACCTATAATGGCAGATTTTACCCAATCAGAGGGCTGTTCATTGAGTACATGAGACAGTATAAATAGTAATAAAGGCCACAGTGAGAACAGGATGTGGTGCCACAGTGGGTTACACTGAGGACTCTCAGCAGGGACTTTGGGTTTTCAATCCTGGGTGAAGCCACAATGAATGCCGACTTTTAACTTAATTACTCTTGCATGTTTGAAAGGCATGTTCATGTGGCTGGAGGGGCTTAGATCTGCCAAGTTCAGCCATATAGTTTCAAATTCTGTCATTTTTTATTATTTTATATATATATATATATATATATAATTTTTTAATTTTTAAACTTTTTTTTTTACGTTTCTGACTTCTGTAGATATGTTTTCTTAATTCAAGAACGTAAATAGTCTTTTTTGAGGCTGTTCGTGAAACATTTAAAGGTTTCGTACCAGACACCACGGCCTAACAACCTCTATCGGTACTCTACAGTATACTATATATATTTTTATTTAAGTTAATTATGGTCTTAAGCTTAATGCAAAGATTTCAGTTACTTAATTAATATTCAATCCCCCAACCTTTCGTGACTTTTAAGTAGGACGTTTCATCAGCTCCTTAAATGCCATGCCTTTTTCTTAAAAGAAAGGTTTCATAGAAAAGATTGCACAAGTACAGTTTGGCTTTTGTCTTTCTTATCTCACTCAATCCTATCTACACACTGCAGTCTGCAATGAGCTGCTTCTGCTTGAGATCTCAGATATTTTAAACAGTTTTCTTTTAAATACAGCAGTATCTGTGTGTCCCTCGTGGCAGGAACATCACATCAGTGAGAATGCATGTACGCTCTCTGGAGATTTTACAGTGTTTTACTGACCTCTGCAGGTTGAACTCTTTCTCACTACNCTGTAAGTAAATGATGCCATGTGGAATGTTCTTATTTAGCTGGGAGGATAAACATCTGACGGAACCCTTTTTAGCTGTATAAAAGACATAAAACTTTTTTTTTTTCTCTCATTGTCTGACATTAAATTAGACTAAACTTTTCCTGTTTTAGGTCAGTTAGGATTACCAAAAATAATTTCTATTTGCTAAATGCCAGAATAATGAAAGAGAGAATTTTTTTACGACTTTTTTCAAAGTCAGAAGTTTACACACATTAGGATTACTATGCCATCAAACTATTTGGGAAATAATTTTGGAAATCCCAGATGATGATGATGCCATGGCTTTGGAAGCTTTTGATTGGTTAATTGACAACATTTGAGTTAATTGGAGGCACACCTGTGGATGTAATTTAAGACACACCTCAAACACACTGCTTCCTTTAGTGACAACATGGGAAAATCTAAAGAAGTCAGCCAAGATATCAGGAAGAGAATTGTGAACCTCCACAAGTCTGGTTCATCCTTGGGTACAATTTCCAGATGCCTGAAGGTTCCACAGTTATCTGTTCAAACAATTATAGACAAGTACAAACACCATGGGAATGTCCAGCCATCATACTGCTCAGGAAGGAGACAGGTTCTGTGTTCCAGAGATGAACGTGTTTTGATGTGAAATGTGCGAATACAGAACAACAACAAAAGACCTTGTGAAGATGCTGCTGAAGCTGGTCAATGTGTCATTATCCACAGTGAAACCAGTCCTGTACCGACATGGACTAAAAGGCTACTCAGAGAGGAAGAAGACATTACTCCAAAAGCAACATAAAAAAGCCAGATTACAGTTTGTAAATGCACACTGGAACAAAGCCCTTATTTTCTGGAGACAAGTCCTGTGGTCTGATTAAACTAAAACTGAACTGTTTGGCCATAATGCGATCTTAAATTTGAAGGAAAAAGGAGAACACCATCCCAACTGTGAAGTACGGGGGTGACAGTATCATGTTGTGGGGGTGTTTTGCTGAAGGAGGGACCGGTGCACGTCACAAAATTGATGGTGTCATGAGGAAAGAACATTATGTGGAAATATTAAAGCAATATCTCAGGACATCAGCCAGGAAGTTATAGCTCGGGTTTAAATGGGTCTTCCAAATGGACAATGACCCTAAACATATCGCCAAATTAGTTACAAAGTGACTTAAGGACAACAAAGTCAATGTTTTGGAGTGGCCATCACAAAGCCCTGATCTCAATCCTGTAGAAAATTTGTGAGCAGAACTGAAAAGGTGTGTGGAGCAAGACAGCTTACAAACCTGACTCAGTTCCACCAGGTCTGTCAGGAGGAATGGGCCAGAATTCATCAAACTATTGTGAGAAGCTTGTGGAAGGAAACTCAAAACATTTGACCCAAGTCATGCAGTTTAAAGGCAATGCTTGAAGTAATAAAAAATTCTCTTATTATTCTGGTGTTTAGCAAATAGAAACAATTTTGGTAGAGAGAGAGAGAGAGAGAGAGACATTTAATACAGTAAATGTTAACGTCTGGTTTTAACTGTAGATAAATGATCAATGGAAGGTTTCATTATGTGGATATTTACTTTAGGAACCATCTTTACACATATATGACATACAAGGACTTCTGTCAAAGTAGTAAATCAGATTC
>NW_007580633.1:2153-7616 GCF_000690725.1 Stegastes partitus | reverse complement strand
CAGAAGGAAGCGAGAACAAAACTACATCCTCAATCAAAATAAAAGACAGAGTTATTTGTTTTCAAGTGACAATTTTTATTTTGAAGTCTATAATTTTTTGCTTGAGTTAATTTTATTCTCTCTCAAATCCATTAGATTTGTTTGACTTTTGATAAGTTTTGGTTAAAAAATTTTGACACAAATCTAATCCCATACCCGGCGACGGGAGGTTTTTTTCCTCCACAAATGCTTGATCTGATCAAAGAGCAAAAAGAGAGCCTCAAATAAATAACAGAACAACATATTAGAACTGTACGTGTTTGTTGAAAAGTTGAACATGATGTACTCTTCCTTTGATATTTGTATTTGGTGTGCATATTTTATGGTTAAAAGAAAAGACAAGCTGTTTGCGCAAACATTTAAGGAATATAAGTAGAAAAATAAACCAAAATATGCAAGTTTCTAGAAGGAACCAAATGTCAGTGGTATTGCACAGATTCTTTGATGAACAGAAATACTGAAACAAGTGTTGGTATTGCACAGACTTTTTTCTATCCTGCACAGATTTGTCTGCACATAGAAAAACAATATTGCACATATTCTAGTATATGCAGAAAATAGATATTGCACAGGGTTTTTAGATGTACAGAATAGGCAGAATTTACAGCTATGAATGAAAGAGTCTCCTGCAGAGGGTGGGACAGAGATTATAGCTTATATCATGCAACGTGATGGCTCCATTCTAAAGAATGAAGCCCCAAAGTCCTGGAACTGTTACAACTAATTAAAATGGAGCCATATTTGTATACCATTAGCTTTTCACATCATTCACACAGATTGGCACAGTATGTTTATCACCCTGCCATATTCTGTAAGTGCACAGAGGAAAAACAATGGGTACAAATGACAGAAGAAAAAATAACACAGAGAAACCACCTCAAACCACTCAACCACAGAAAATGTCTGAGATAAAATAATTGTATCAATCCCACAGCAGGGAAAACTGCAGTGTTACAGCAAAAAAAAAAAAAAAAGAAGACAAAATTCAATCAGTAAAAAATTAAAAATGAACAAGAAATATAAAATACACAATGTAACAATACACAACATAGCAATAGTAGTAAAAAAAACAACAAAAAATGTCTACAGAAATTCTCTGATGATTCAGCAGTCGGATGTATTAAGGGAGGAAATGAAGAGCTACAGATACCTAGAAGTACTGGAGCGGACCACCCACATGGAGGTGCTATACAAGAGAGTACAAATCCATCTTAAGGTGTTTAAGAAGCCTGGGGTTTCTGACATCTACAGGCCTCTTTTGTGCACCTTTTGTCAGACTGTAGTGGCCAGAACTATGTTCTTTGGCTTGGTGTACTTGGGAGAAGGCGTTCACACAGCAGACAAGAACAGGTGGATCAGGCAGGCCAACTCCTCTGAACTCAAATGGACACCATCTAGCAAATGACAGAGGTGAGAATCCTCTCAAAGCTAAAGTCGGATATGAGAAATCTCTCACACTCACTTCACACCCTGGAGGTGATTCAGCAGAACAGCGTCAGTCACAGGCCTCCACTAAAGTGGGGGAGTGAACACTACAGGAGGTCATCTACGAGCTGCCATCAGTCTGTTCAAAAGGGCAGGAAGAAGAACTAACCCTGATGCCATTCATGGGTACAAATGTTTAGCTCTGTACACACGTTACATATATTTCTGAGACTGTTTGATATGTTATTCCATTATTTTTTCCCATATTGTGGTATAATGAGATTCTACATATGCACAGCATAACTCAATATAATCAAGTCCTTGCAAGTGAAAAGTTGTGCTGGAAATGGTTTACGTGCAATGTTAGATGTGTAATGTAACGTCAATAAATTATTTGCCTAAATAGACAGTGGCTGCACATCTTGCACATAGGAAATATTGATATTGCACAGACTTGTTTTATGTTAAAAAAAAAACAAAAAAACAAAACAGTATTACTATATCATAGAGCACAGATTCTTCGATGTGTAGTGAAAAAATACAATAACTATTCTTCTAAATGTAGAAAATAATATTGCACAGGGTTCTACAGGTAACTTACAAAAAAAAACCTCAAAAAAATGATTATTGTCATTATACAGTGTACAACGAGATTGGAGAGCTTCTCCTATTTTCAGTGCAAGTAAAAAAACAAAAAAACAAAATAAGGTGTAAAATTGCTCAAAACAAGATAAAGTGCAAAATTGCTCAATTAAATGTAAAGATAAAAAAACAGGATAAATACATAAAAAGAAATAAAGATTTAAGAAATATTGCATGAGATGATGGATATATACATACAGATTATGAATATTTACATACAGATAATGGATATTTACATATTGCACATAGTGGAGGAGACTTATTGAGCCAGAGTAGATATTTTACAAAAAAAAAAAAAAATCTTATTTAAAAGTGTATATTTGTCACACATAAGAAAAACTCAGGACACAGAAAGCAAACACTTTATGTCCAGATCCCTAGGTATCTGAGGATATTTTGTATTATAACTTTGTATTCATCATTTCTTCGGTCATGGACATTTTTTTTAAACGGCATTTTCTCGAGATAACGACATAATTATTCCGTTATCTCGGGAAAACGGGATAATTATCTCGTTGACAGTTTCGGCTGTCACTTCAGCCTTCATCAGAAGTTGTCGGACTTCCTGGTGTGACGTATCTTATATCGACAGCTGACCGGGAACTCCGACATGACGTGTCATGAGAACAGCTGACCGGGCACGACAACTTACAATGAAGCGCTCGTGCCTGGTCTCGTCTGTCCTCCGGCCCCCCGCTGGTGACTGAGGATGGAATCCCAGGTGTGTGGGACCTCCCACACACCTGGGATTCCATCCTGGCACGAGCGGGCAAACACAAACACCAATTATCTCGTTTTCACGAGAAAGTGATTCTTGTTATCCCGAGATAACGAGAAAATTAACTCGTTATCTCGAGAAAACGGCGAAGAAAGAACAATAGCGGAAAACGACCGCTCTCGGCTTCCGTAGGGAACAATACAAAGGAACAAAAGAAAAGCTAGGACTACACAAGAGTGAAACAAGTCAGACTAAACTTTACTGGCAGTGAGTTCCAAGGAACAGGGAGTACAATTAGCTGTCTGCAGGTTCTGGGTCTGGTCAGAGCAATCAGATGATGATGATGATGATGATGAGGCTACGGCAAGTTCCTAATGTTGAAGTTCAGAGGTGTCCATGAAGGCCGGGACAGGCAGGGAATCCAGAGTGGAGGTTTGTGGGAGCAGCACAGAGGCTCAGTGGAGATAGGATGGCTGGATTGCAATCTGATGGAAACCGAAGGTAGCAGGAGGAAGATGAGACAGGAGGCCATTTAGGGAAGATGTGTCTGAACTAACAGTGTGGCAGAGAATAAAGGTTTGAGCTCATTCTTTTATGGGTGGAGGAGATGATTGAAGTCAGGTGGACCTGCAACTGTCTCTCCAAAACTCAGCATTGTCACGCCCAGAAAGAAAGAGAGAGATGTCGAACAGGAATCTGCAGAAATAGAGAGTCCAAATTTACACATGGATATGTACATATACGAGGTATGTCAGAAAAGTTTTGGCACTGGTGTCACAAAAGATATATTCCAAACCCAAACTACAAATTACAAGTTTTCAAAGTAATCCCCCTGGAGTCTAACACATTTCCCCAGCCTTCTCTTCATGCCGCCATGCACTCCTGGAAGGATTCTTCAAGGATCCTCCTCAGCTCCGTCGTCATAGTCATATTGATGTCGTCCACGTCTTCTAAACAGGTCCCCTTGATGACCCCCTTGAGCTTGAGGAAGAGGAAACAATCCCACAGAGCCAGGTGGGGTGAGTAGGGAGGTTGCTCCAGCACAGAGATGTTCTTCTCAGTCAGGAGCTATATGGGATGCTCAGGGCATTGTGAGCAGGCGCGTTGTCATGGTGAAGCAGCCACCACTTGTCCTGCCACAACTCTCACCTCTCCTGTCGCACTGAACGAAGCAAACACCACAGGATCTCGATGTAGACATGCTGGTTGATTGTCTGAAGAGGAAAACTCCTAGTTTCTAGTTTGGGTTTGAAATATAACTTTTGTGACACCAGTCCTGGAACCTTTCTGACACACCTGGTATACACGATAAGTATACATGTGGATATGTACACCTGTGAGATGACTCATTTCAAACGTTCTGTATATGTGTTTCGTTGTTTTAAAATACACGACCAACTGTATATTATGAGTCCTCAATAATTCTACAATGTCAATCTTAAAATAGTACATGTCTTTACACTGGTTCTGGGTTATTTCATACATTTGCTTTACATTAATACTAATACTGACCACCTAGAATTAAAAAAAAAATAAAAATCTGTAAAATTACAGATCTTTCATTTATTTTGCTGTGCAGTGAATCCTAATTAACACAATATGCAGTAAAACAAAGGTAAAGTGAATCTGAAGCAGTGAGGAAATCACTAACCACAACCAGAAGTCGTCTGTTTTCCATTTTGTCCTGTTTGTCATGTATAAGTCCTCTCTGTCTTTGTAGACATCAATCTCATGCGGCCTTGTTGAAGCCTTTTTAACCCTTGACACTGACTTGTTATCTCTGAAGGACACATTTCGATTGAGTTCAGACTTTATTTCTTATTTTCACATGAAACAAATTTTTATTAATAAATGTGATAATGGCGGTAAATGGCAAATATTGACCCTGACTGCTGTTTATAGTGCTTGTAGTTGGGATAAAGTTGACATCTGTTTAGTATTTTGTATAAGTTATAATCATAATTTTGTTTTCAATACAATCGTGTTGTGGGTCCACTGATCATCACATGCGGGCTACACTGTTCATTTCCCACCATATTATTCTGTGTGGATCTGACCAGCAGAGTGCAGTGTTTTCCTGGTTAGCGGCTGTGTGGTCACTGAACCGCAGGTCGGCACTGCCTGGCTTCCCGCAGCTTGCGTTGAGCCTGTGTTTGTGACGAGCGGGAGAGCGAGTGAGCCAACGGGAGGTGGCCTTGAGCCCACCCGCACTCCCCAGCCTCTGCCACCATCCGAAGCTCGCCCACTTACCCACCCAGCCAGCCAGCCAGCCAGCCAGCCTCCCTGCTCTGCACTGCTCTGCAAAAGCAGCCAGGGTGACAGTTCACTGTTTCCATTAGACTGATGAGATTTTCTGATGTTTTCTTCCCCTCGTTCTGTGTACATTAAACGCAGTGTCATTTGCTGACCTGCCCTCTTTGCAGAGCCTACAGTGTGTAGCCAGCGGTAGGCTTTAAATTGCCATTTATGTTGCTGTCTAATTGTCTGATGAGCCACCGCTTCACCTGTCACTGTCAACTGAAAGGAGCAGCTGTTGACCTGCAATCTGTAAAATCACTATGTGCATGTAATATCTGTGCTCGGTGCGTCACTCAGTTTCTGTCGTCTTTAAATCCTCATCTAGGTACAGCAGCCCTGTT
>NW_007580633.1:0-1318 GCF_000690725.1 Stegastes partitus | reverse complement strand
TTTAAGTTAGTTATGTATGAAATCTTGGCTCTTTGTTTTTGTGTCACTGATACATTGCAGCTCCACAGTAGAAATGCTCAGCCATGGTGTTGACAGCTTGTTTTGCCCAAGATGTGTCTCTGAGCATATTATTTAAAATAATGAATAAGGTAAAAAACTTGATTTTCATTGGAGGAGTTCTTTAAAGTGATATGTTCTGACACATTTAACCTCTCTCTCAAAAAAAAAATAAAAAATTGCAGCATTTGCAATTTGGATATTGTACATGTGATTTCAATCATATTTCAATCAATTGTTCAGCCCTGATCCAAACCTCAACAGCATGATTTGCAGAACAGCTAGCTGTGCAGTAGATGGTTAAAACCTTGATCTAGCCACACAGTCTATGGTTGAATCATGGCTC
Source organism: Stegastes partitus (assembly GCF_000690725.1). NCBI lineage: Eukaryota > Metazoa > Chordata > Actinopteri > Pomacentridae > Stegastes > Stegastes partitus. The sequence goes on along the minus strand of NW_007580633.1, from coordinate 915 downwards.
TTTAAATAAATTATATAAACCAAAAACATAGAAGTTAATTCTCTGGTGTTCAACATAACAGAGTGAGTGACATTGTTTTTCAGATCATGTTTGAGGTATATGACTGGCTTTACACCAATATTCTATTTGAACCCTTTCTTCAAAAAGATTTCATTTGTGGTTTTGATCAGAAAACAAAGATTATGATTTCTCATCCTCAGAAAATTGTACATACACAAATGCAAATACATGACGGTAAATCCAAGGTTTTATGTAGTCCGTGAGGAGTTTCTCTCCTTCACTAAAGCCCTTAAAAAAATGAAGAGTAAACATGCAATGAAACGGGTCAATTTGATAGAGAATTACGATCTGCACAGAAAGCCCTACCTTTATGTTTTGTTCTGTATCTTTTTTCCTTTCTGTTTTGATTGTGTTTCATTTCTGATTGCATTTCATATCATTTTCAAGAGCTGCCTGTCTAATAGATACACATTTTGTTTTACTGCACTGTAGGCACATTTTCATTAACAAGCAAAAAAACAAAAAACTTTTGTGAAGGTTGTCTTTACTGCCACTGCTCAAAAAGAAAAAGAAAAAACGGATCAGTGTGATATTACCACGTTTCAAGAACATACTAATTTATCATGTTATAAGGAGATATTGATGCTTTTTTTTTTTTAGGAGTGGCAGATATCGCTTCCATTTGTATTCCACAATGTTTTGTGAAATGAATTTGTCAATAAAAATAAAATAAATAATAAAATTTAAAAATCAGTAGCTCTGGCTATCTGCCAGACCTCCACCTGCTTAGAGGACGCTGCCTCCTCATAAAAGGTGAGGAGCAGAACGCTGCAGACTGCTTCAAACAGGCCGTGGAGCTCGAGAGACCAGGGAGCAGAGATGCTACAGCCCTGCGCTGCCTCCTACAGGCCCTCC
>NW_007580632.1:8453-10510 GCF_000690725.1 Stegastes partitus | reverse complement strand
CAATATAAACGAGTTGTAACAAACTCAAACCACATAGAACACAGTAATAGAAAAGCCTTAATATGCTCATGAACGCATGTATGCATGAAAACTTATAAGAAAAGAGAACAGAAAGAAACCACGTTAAAGTATTTTCTTTTAACTTGTTGATCTGATGATTGCAGTCTTTTCAACAGTTAAACGCTTGAAGATCAAGTTGGAACTCATGTTTAATCATCTTTAATTTGTTTTTCTAAATCGTCATGTATATGAATAAACGCTGCACTAGGTAGCAGGTTGGACGAGTTATTATATAGACCTCTATTCTTTATTCTCTCTATGTTTCATATCTTCATTTTTAACATTCTGTGCCTGCACTATTTTTTAATGTGTATTTTTATACACGCGTTCTGCTGCTGACAACTCCGAGTTTCTCCACTGTGACATAAAGGCTGATGTGATCTCCACTCTGGTGGATTGTCTTGGCTGACGCGCTGTGATTCAATCTTCAATAATAGAGACTTCAATAAAGGAAACCGTCACAGCACAACAGCGGCTCCTCATTTGGCCCCGCCCAGTTAAACGGTCATAGGCTGTCTTCTCTTACGTCCGCAGTTCTGCCATAGACAAAGGAGGAACGGAGGAAATGGAAAACCAAATGAAAAAGGTGAGTTTAGTGAACCTCCTAAAATGGTGAACTTTTTTTGGTTTTTAATCTCCTTTTCCTCCTGCTCCCCCTGGACCCACTCCCAGTGACAAACAGGGACTGAAAACGACTGCTAGTCCTGAGCTGTCCCTACAGGATCCATGTTATTCGTCCACATTCGACTCATTGAGTACGCAGAAAACGCTGTTCGTCGTCAGTTCCTGAGTTCTGAGCGTAGTATTCCGATAGCGTTTTTGAAGTAAGGATTGAACAACAGCGGAAACACCACGACGCGGAGCTTATACCGTGGTCCCACACAGCGAGCAAACAAAATATTTATTTAGCAGAACTTGTTAAAAATGCACATGGTTTTGGGACTATTTTATGCAAGTCTCAGAGCGCCGTTGAAAGCAAGTCGCCAGGGCGGCGTGATATAGTAGCGATTTAACTCGCCGTATACACGAAAATAATGCACGCCAGTTAACCGTAGAATTCTCGCTGTATTAAGTGTCTTCAAACACGTCCTCAGAGAAGAGCCGAGCCCTGAGATGAAGTAGATCGAGCCTGACAGGAGGAACCTGAACCTCCAGCATCCCAACCACTCACTAACGCGTCCTCTTTGCGGGGGGGCTTTAACCCAGCGGTAAGGTGTGTCAATCCCAGGGTATCATCACGGGAAAAGTCACTAAATCACCTGTTTAGAGAGCTCACAATCACCGTCTCACGAAGTCACCAAACTCCTACCAGCTGCCGATTTTAGGATATCTTGAAAATCTTTCGGGGGATATTTACGTCACATGTATAAAGTGCAAGGCTCTGTTTTGTTCCGTTAGAGAAAAGGAGTTTTATTTTGAAGGTCGGTGCTCTGCGTAGCGACCGGAAGCAAGCAGCTCGTCCTCCTTGCTGCTTGGATTCCATGTGATGGTAACCCTAACCCTACTCTGCTGTCAGTTCATTTTAAAACGTAGCATAAGAATGCTAAGAGTGAATGAAACTTATGGAGAGTGATAAGAAAGCTAGAGACAGTTTGTGAAGCTAACAATTCATGAATGTTTTCATTTATTTTGTAAGATATGATTGAGTTACAGCGATTAGCTTACTAGTTGTATTCAGCTACTCATATGTGTTTGTATTAGCCTGCAGGAGTGAAGCTGTGTTGATGACGCCGACCTTACATGATTGTGCTGTTTTTATCTGTTTGCACAGATTGGTAAATAAAAGTGGTGAACCTGATCTGTGAGTGTCGTTATCATTCTGCCGGAAAATAATTACAAGAACCAAGGTGTTACATCTGATGCCGTGAATGCATGGGTCACACACACACACACACATATATATACATATACACACACACACACACACACACACACACACACACACACACACACACACACACACACATTAAGCTGCAATTTAAAGGTTCAATTACCAA
>NW_007580632.1:6010-8385 GCF_000690725.1 Stegastes partitus | reverse complement strand
GTAACTGAGGCCGGAAACGTAGTGACGTGCTGCGGGATGGGATCCAATAGGAAGGTTGTGTGTGCAGAGCCGGAGAGCCCCGTACAGGCTGCTGGTAGAGGGCTGCACGGAGAGGCTGGACTCTCTGCTACGGCCGGAGAAGTGCACGGCTTCTAGTTCAGGGTGCGCCACGTAGTTTGCACCCTGTAACAGGTTTGAGAGTTAAGTTGGAGTCGGGTACGTTGAGGGTAAATGTTGTATTGACTGACTTTATCACTGAGCTCTAAAAATAAAAGATACTATACTATTTATTCGTTTGCATCTTCTGTGAAGCGAGTCTCTGAGTGGGTGTAACACAATTAATACATTAAAAAGAAACTGCAGGAGTGCTGAGAGGAGATGGAGGAAATCTATATTAACAGTACACTATGAGGTTTTATGTCAACAACTCAAAACCTACAATAACTCAATCAAACAGGAAAGAACTTCTCATTTCTCACAACTCATCTCAGACCATAAAGACAACCCCCGGTTCCTCTTCTCCACCTTTGATATTTTAACTGGCACTAATTTTAATAAAGCTTTTAACACGTCAACAGACGCTCTTTGCGAGAACTTTGCAGACCACATCAGAACTAAAATCAAGGACATCAGGTCCAGCCTTTTATCCCAACAAGTTTTACCTGTGAACACACCTGGACTGTTGCCCTTGCCTGAGGAAACACTGGAGAGTTCTGCCCTGGTTGATGCAAGGACACTTGGTCGAGTTTTCTCCCAAGTAAACCCAACAACCTGCCTTGTAGACCCAATCCCACACCACTTTAAAATCTTTTTATGGATTTTTTGAGGAACAGATGTTAAACATGGTGAATTGCTCTCTTCAGACGGGCGTCTTTAAAACGGCGGTGGTGGTGACGCCCCTTCTGAAGAAGAGCAACTTAGACCTCACTGTTTTTAATAACTACTGACCCGTATCCAACTTACCTTTATTAGGGAAAATTTTAGGAGAACTGGTTTTTAACCAAGTCAATGACTTTTTAATCAGAAAAAACATTTTAGAAAGACATCAGTCTGGTTTTAGGATGAACCACAGCACCGAGGCAGCACTTTTAAAGATTTTAAATGACATCAGGTGGAATTTTGATCACAAGAAACTTACAGTGTTGGTTCTACTGGATCTAAGCGCTGCTTTTGATACAGTAGATCATCACATTTTATTAAATAGACTCAAGCACCTGGTCGGCCTCTCTGGTGCTGTTTTTGACTGGTTCAGCTCCTACCTCACAGATCGATGTTTTTATCTAAGTGTAACCCACCTAAAAGTTTCTATCTAGAAATTCATGAAGATATTTCATGTTAGATACAAGTTAAAATTCATTTGAATAAAATAGTCGGATTTGCAAGGAAACCAATATGTTGAACATTTCATTTATTTACCAATAAATACACAAGGGCATAAAATAAGTGATCAATAAGTTAATATGAGCTTTCTGTTTTACTGTGCAATCAGACACAAATGGTCAGGCTGAGTCTTTATCAGAGGTGTAAAGAATACTGAAATAATTTACTCAAGTAAAAGTACTATTACTTTGATGAAATTTTACTTCAGTACAAGTAAAAGTAAAAAGTAGCTGGTTTAAAATTTACTTTAAGTAAAAGTTACTTAGTTACTTTTTATTTTTTTTAACAGCGGATCGTACCTGTGCAGTGTGCAATAAGGACACAAGGATTCTAATCTCAGATTTTTATTAAGAGAAATCTTAAACATACTACTTAAAAGTTGCGAGTACACAGAAAAACTACTCAATTACAGTAACGCGAGTAAATGCAATTCGTTACTTTACACCTCTGGTCTTTATATATATCTGAGTCGTTATTATTTGCGACACATTACAGCAGTTGACCAGCGCTGGGTGGCAACGTTCTGTCGGCGGCAGCGGGACTGCGCGGTCTCCGCTCTTTTCCATGCTCGCTGTAGCGGGAGGTAGACAGGAAGTGTAGCGCTCTGTGACATCCGGAAGACGAGCTCCAGACCGGGCCAGGTTCCAGCGGGGTGTCTTTGCTGTACCAGCCAGGACTGTGTGCGGTGTCTCGGTGTGACGGAGGAGCTGTGTCCGCCCGCTCTGGGCCGCCAGGAGGGACCGTGGCTGTGGACCACCCACTAGGATTCGCGCTTCGCCAGCAGGACGTGGATCCCTCATGCCTTTACTCCAATAAGACCGTTCCATCGCTTGTGACCGGGAGAAAGGGACGTTTGGATGAAGCTGAATTAAGGGGCTACAGAGCTGCAGCAAAACCTATTTGATATAGCATAACCTTATTTTGGCCAGGTTGTATTTTATTTTACTTTTGAGGAAACTGAGGTGAAATAAATAAATAAATGCATTTTATTGTAA
>NW_007580632.1:2522-3041 GCF_000690725.1 Stegastes partitus | reverse complement strand
GGAGACCCGCGGTGTGCTCAAGGTCTTCCTGGAGAACGTCATCCGTGACGCCGTCACCTACACCGAGCACGCCAAGAGGAAGACGGTGACCGCCATGGATGTGGTGTACGCTCTGAAGAGGCAGGGCCGCACTCTGTACGGCTTCGGAGGCTGAAGTCAGCGCCCATCCAGCAAACAAAGGCCCTTTTCAGGGCCACACACCTCCTCTGATCAAGAGCTCATGTTCTGCTCTGACTAGCTGTTTAAATACATTTACGTTTAAAGCCCATTAATCTGTATGTTCATGTTGTTATTGATGCAGCAGAATGCGGTTAATACAGAACAAGGCTTGTTTAGCAGATTATGAACAAGTGTAAAAGTTTCTTCTTTTTTCCTGCGTGATATGAACCCTGAATGTTGCCGGTTTCTCCGCCAGCAGGAGGTGATGCTGCGGCGGCGGCGACATTTAACATGAAGATGCTGAAAACTGAACTCTGGCTGATTTAACAAACCTCACGAAGCTACCGGGACGTTACCGTT
>NW_007580632.1:0-1862 GCF_000690725.1 Stegastes partitus | reverse complement strand
ACCGACATGACCGACATGACTAAAGCGTGGGAGCTGAACCGTTTACCAGCAGCGCCGTTTTAATGCAGAACTCTATTTAGAAACTGTAGAATTTTCCTTTTCCAGAACACGCACACGTCACAGACACGTCGTTGATCTAAAGGGTCCAGAGCTGCGGTTCGGTTCGGCTCAAACAGCGGAACATTTCTGAGCAGATTATGAAGAACATCCACTTTACTTCCGAGGCAGGTTCCTCTCAAGGAAATGTCAGTTTACTACATTTTATTACCAAGCTTTTATCCAGTTTTTACTGTGACAGCTTTGCGATGTGGGTCTATGTGGGTCCATGTGGGTCCAGGTGTGTCAGGACTCTGGTTCTGTGCTGTGTTTTTATTTAGTGTTTTACTGACTAATAAAACAGAAACCAGAGTTTAACATCTGTCCAAGCTGCTCAGTCATTAAATGAAGCCTCCTCAGATATAAACCTGAGCTGCTTTTCTGTGTCTCACAGTGATGTTCTGGTTCTGGTTCTGCTTCATTAAAATGTTCAGCTGATTCCTGCTTCTCAGTGTCTGCATCTCTTTTTTCTTTCCCTCGTCTCAGCTGAATATTTTCACTTCTTGTCTGCTGCAGCACACATTTGAAGACGTCGCCTTTGTGTCTCAGTTTAGGTTTTATTTACAGTTTTTGTATTTTTTGACATTTTGTGATGAAGTAAATCCCAAACTGACCGGTTGGTGAAGGACGTGGCGACCAGACAGACCTCTGCTCTGCCTCTGGTTCTGGTTCTGGTTCTGGCTGTGGATGGACCCTGCTTGATCCACGGCTCGCAGAGGCCAAGAGGATCTCTGGACGGCTCCAGGGCGGCGACCTGAACTTGAAGACCCGTTGCTGTAGAACCTCTCTGAGGGCAGTGACGGGTTTGAAGCTCCGTTTAATCTGCGGTTCCGTCCTCTGAGCAGGAAGCAGCCGTGTGTGTTTTATCTGGAGCTGTGACATCCAGACATGAGAGGTACCGTATGACCCTCGTGTGATCTGGACCTGAACAGAACGACACACGACAGAAACTCCACATCCTCAGTAGACGTGTGTCGGATCAGACGGCCGTCAGTAAAACTAAAGCCTGCAGATGTGATCAGAAACACTGCAGACTGATGAGCTGTGGCACATGCAGATCAAACCTGAAGCCTGCATCAGACGGAGGCTGAAGATCATGTTTCTGACTCGTTAACGCTGGAAGGTTGAAGGTTTGTATTTTCTCAGAACCAGGTTGCTCTCAATTAATTAACTGTCCTGAAATGATTACATGGGTAAAATTTTATGTTCTAGAAATTATATAAAACATTTTTTGTTCACACAGTAAATATTCAGAATGTAACGGCAAAGAGAGAAAAAGACTCGTCACCACATTGTTGCTGAAGAAAGGTTTTGGGGTTTTTTCTGCTTACATTAGTGTGAGGTAACACAAACTCCATTTATAAGCACAACACAAATGGCACCAACGCTGGTTTTAGACCTGGTTCATGAAGCTGGAGCCTTTTACACTGACGACGTCTCCATAAAAACATCTGGTCACAGTTTGGAAAGAAAGGTTTCCTTTAAAGTGAGACGTTTAGTGAACATTCATTCACTCACAATGATCTGTGTTGAGCAGTCGACATCCATCTGAGCTGGACTGAGGAGGTCACGGAGTAACGAACAGGAGTCGCTCACATCATTAGAACACCATGAAAACGTTCAGTTATTTCAAAAGGTGAAACTTGTACATTAAATTCATTCATTACACACTGATACAGTTCAAATGTTTATTTCTCCTAAGTTTGATGATTATACCTGAATATTAACAAAAATCCCAAATTCAGGATCTCAGAAAATTAGAATAT
>NW_007580631.1:8862-10744 GCF_000690725.1 Stegastes partitus | reverse complement strand
TGGATGCTGGATGCCTGGAGGCGGGAGTGAACCTTGGGATGCTTTCTGCTTGGCTGTGACTGTGGACATCTTCCAACTCTGTTTGGGATTGGATTCGTGTGTGTTCCTTGTCGGCAATTTCTCTGGCTTTGACACCTGTGATGAGGCGGATTGCACGCCTTCTCTCCCTTCTTGATGGCGGATGGCGTGTGGATTTCGGGTCGATGAAGCTGGAGGGGGCTTTGTGGATCTATGCATGTTTCTGCTTGTATTCAAGGCTTGGATATCTGGGAATGTGATTTGCTACACACCTACCCCTGACCTTCATCCTTACCCTAACCTCTCTCTTGATGTGGGATTGGATCTGGGATGTGTTTTGCTGCATACCTGCCCCTGACCTTGATCCTGACCTTAACCATGGCTCTTCTTGATGTGGAATTCTGTTTGGATGCTGGATGCCTGGAGGCGGGAGTGAACCTTGGGATGTTTCCTGCTTGGCTGTGACTGTGGACATTTTCCAACTTTGTTTGGGATTGGATTCGTGTGTGTTCCTTGTCGGCAATTTCTCTTGCTTTGACACCTGTGATGGGGCGGATTGCACACCTTCTCTCCCTTCTTGATGGCAGATGACGTGTGGATTTCGGGTCGATGAAGCTGGAGAGGGGGCTTTGGAGGCTTTCCAACTGTGCGCGCGTGCAGTGTTTTGCACTTTCTTGTGGGATGGGATCAGTGCGTGTTCTTTCTGGCAGTTCCAGCTTGTGCGGTGGAGGCTTTGGCAGTCGAGACGCAGATGATCTGCACACGTTCTTGGTTTGGTGAGAAGATTCTGTCTGCGGTGGACTCGAGATGAACGGTAGTCGTACCAGCTTATGCTTTGGTCTGTGCTTGGTAGACACGTGACCGGGGAGTTATGTCAATACAGCGGCCTTTTAGGTGGAGCTTGCTCTCATCTACTCTAGTGGGTTGCCATTTCTTGCCTGGTCCTGTGTGTTTTCTAATAAAAGAATACTTGATGGGGACCAGGTCTTAGAAGATCTCGGAGTAGCACAGACCATAAAACTCGGTCATACGTATGATTCTGCTGACTCTTGACCCCACAGATGTGTTCCAGGATCTACACATCACTCTGTGGGCCCAGTCACATACCCGAAGCCCGGATAAGGCTCCTCTGACTCCGTTCTTTGATACCGGGTGACCGGGAGAGTGTCGACAATGTGCGCCGGCCCGTGCATTGCCTTCAACTCCCTATTGCAAACCACCCAGTCGGCGGACGAGGTGGGGAGAGTTGTCGAGATAGTCTGAAAACCCTAACCCTAACCCTAACCCTCTCGCCACGGCATGCTCTCTTGCTCGCTTTATTTTGGATTATCGATGAGATTACTCTAAGCTGGACCAAGGGAGAGGTGTTGCCAAGGGGGCGATGGCCTCTCGCCGCGGCATGCTCTCTTTAGCTTGAGGTGCGGTCCTCTTATCTTTTTTCTCCCTCCACAGAAGAGATGACGAGTATGGCGGTAAAGAGGGCTGCTGCGCCACGCAGCAGCTTCCAACGTTTGGTGCGGCTATTCAGCCAACAAATAAGGGTGGCCCGCCACCTGACGCAGGTCTCGCTGAACCCCCCAGCGCGACTACAGAGGCGTTTCAGGCAGCTGGAGGGGGCGATCACCCGGGCGGTCCGGCCGGCCTACGTCACGGAGAGGACCAGTCTCCTGAGGGCAGGTAACGCCAGGAACTGGTCCTACACCACCATGCAGATCCTGAATGACCACTATCAGGTTCTGCAAAACCGGTTCCCTGGGGAGGTGGCGGCGGTGTCGACGCGGGACTGGAGACGGGCCCTGGAGGTGGCGGCGCGATGGGCCAGGCGGGATATGCGCCGCATGTCTGCCACCACCCTGCAACAGGC
>NW_007580631.1:7193-8807 GCF_000690725.1 Stegastes partitus | reverse complement strand
AAGAAGAAATGGAAGAAGGGACGTGGGGACCGCGGTGGCGCGCCTCATGCAGGCAGCGCACGTGCCTACTCGGCCTCCAAAAGGGGCCGGGTCTTGGTTCCCCCCGGGACTGTTTACTCTAACCCTAACCCTAAACCCTAACCCTAACCCTGGAGTCATGCGTTGTATGGGGCACGGGCATGGGCTTTTCCTCGGGTGAGGGTCTGGAAGGCAGCAGTTTTCTGCAGCTGGTCCAGATTCTCTTTGGGAGGGTTCGGAAGGCAACAGTTTGCTGCGGCTGGTCTGGGTCTTTTCTCCCCCTGGGGGGGGGGTTCATCTTGTCCTCATGACATTTCGCACTTTGGTACACGCAATATGCAGATACGGACTCACGCATGGGCACCTGGTGGTTCCTGGAAGGCAGCAGCTCGCTGCGGCTGGTCCAGGTTCCTCTCACCTCTGGGTGGGCTCGGGAAGGCAGCAGGTTATTTGCGGCTGGTCCTGGGAGCCCCAGGGGGGGTACTCCTCGTGTTGGTGGTGGTGAGGGGGATGATGGTTCCTGAAGGGTTGTCTGGGGGGGCTGCAGTTCCCTGCAGCCGTAACGACCTAGCTTCTCTCTGGATTCTGTTTTTTCCCCCTTCCCCCTTTGTGGGTGAAGTCCTTGTATTCTGCCATGCTTATCTTGTAATAAACCAGGCCCCTACTTGTTGTTCGCTGCTCTGCAGCTAGTTTGTTTTTTGGTACTGTCTGCTTGGCAATGCATCACCACTTTGAACTTGAGGACGAGGCTTGCTTCCAGTAGCGACGTTTTACCACAGCTCGAGTACCTGTAAAGCAAACTTAAAACCATCAAAACTTAAATCACAACGGGACACACCCCGAGATTTGATCGCCCTCGGGGGGCCTCCCTCGGGTGAGAGTGTCTAGTGATAATGGCCGAAACACTCCGTGATCCCGGGGTCCACTACTGATGATGTGTCCTGCTAAAAATAACTGTTTTTTGGCATTTTGCCGCATAAGTCCCGCGTCTAGTGTGACACAGGTCTTAAACTGAACTTACCTCAAATCCTGTAGGAGCATGTCAGTTTAATAAACACTCGGTGTATACACAGGACGTCTACTCTTAATGCAGGACAGCTATACTTTGTCTTAAAAACATTTGGCAACTTTATTAAGGAATGGATCATGGCAGTTTTTTGGTAATTTTTTGTACTTCATGCTCGGGTATCGGTGATAGTGTTTTATAACATACCCTCCCCAAACCCTAATCCTTACCCTAACCCCTCTGGATGTGGGATTTGACCGGATTGGTGGCTTTTTTGACTGAGGAGCGACCTTGTGATGCAGTGGTTGGCTTTGCCGTCTTTTCTTCTGGAATTGAAGCACCTGTTTGGGATTGGATCTATGCATGTTTCTGCTTGTATTCAATGCTTGGATATCGGGGAATGTGATTTGCTACACACCTACCCCTGACCTTCATCCTTACCCTAACCTCTCTCTTGATGTGGGATTTGATCGGGGATATGTTTTTCTGCATACTTGCCCCTGACCTTGATCCTTACCTTAACCATGGCTCTTCTTGATGTGGAATTCTGTCTGGATGCTGGATGCCTGGAGGCGGGAGTGAACCTTGGG
>NW_007580631.1:0-3348 GCF_000690725.1 Stegastes partitus | reverse complement strand
TTGAGCGTTCCTCTGGGAGATTCTGGAAGGCAGTCAATGTTGGCGGCTGGTCCGGCCTCTCCTTTCTGCCGGTTTCGGGGTTGACCTCCTCTGCACCAGGAGCACATGTCTGGGGCGGATGAGTCTTTTTCCGGATGTACAAAAACCAACTTTTAGGAGAACGGAGTAGTTCCTAGAAGACGGCGACCTACTCCGGCGTGAGTTGATATCAACAAGGGAGGAGCGTGATGACACCGACGTTGCACAAGGGATAAGGAGGGGGCTGGCAGCCTCATCCTGACCACTAGCGGCGTCAACCCGTGTGAAGTCGGGTCTGATTCTCCCCTTGTTCGGACAAGGGAAGACAGAGTTAGCAGCCCGGTCCGGCGGGGGAGAGCTGGGTCTCTTTGGACAGGCTCTCCCTGTCTCTGTCTCCCCTATGGTAAAGTATTTTTGGAGGGCGGATTGGGTGACTTTTGGAAGGCAGCAGCTCGCTGCGGCTGGTCCGGTCTCCCCATCTCTACCTCCCGATGCATCTCCTCCTACAGTGGGATAGCCAGGTTTCACCAGAAAGGTAGCGGTCTCGGACCCTGTCCACAGTGGTTCGGGCCTGGCCTAGGTGAGTGGTGTGGAGGTTGCGGTACGGGACCCTTCCCGTGTCCCGAGGGGGGCACAGGGAAGGTGGGGTAAATATGATGACACCGGGTTGCACTGGGGGCAGTGGTGGGGCTGAGTGCCCCACCCTCACCACTGACAACATACACCGATTGAAGGTCAAATCTGATTCTCCCCATTCTATTCTTCTCCCGACCGTTGGGATCACGCAGTTCCTCCATCGCTCACCGGGGCTGGGCTCCGTACACTGGGGAACCGTCCACAGGTGCTGGGGAAAGTTCTCGCTCCTCCCCTTGGGGAATTCTGGAAGGCAATGGTTTGCTATGGCTGGTCCAGATTTTCTCCCCCGGGGGGGCTCCGGAAGGCAGCGGCTGGCCGGGGCTGGTCCGGGCCCCTTTTGGATGGGTGAGCCTTGAAGGGTCTCTGGAAGGCAGTAGCCCGCTACAGCTGGTCCAGTTTCTTTTCCGAACCAGATCCGGCACTGGGACCGGTCTCCCCAGTGGGACAGCTTGCTGCGACGGTTTTTTCCCCCCCCTTTTTTTTCCCCTCATGTGTGGGGGGTTGCGGCGCACCTCTGGAAGGCAGCAGCTTGCTGCAGCTGGTCCAGAGGGGTGGCCCTCCCCTCGCCTCCTCGTACCCAGAAGACAGGAAACAGGGCCCTTCTACACTTGCCCTAACCTTTACCCTAACCCTAACCTGGGTGGACCACGCCTGACCCTAACCGGAGTTCCACAATACCAGTTTGCCTGACACATCCATGCCTTGACTTTGCCTTAATAAAACTCTTTGAGTACTTCAATCTTGTGGTGATTTGTTGGACTGCTCTTAGGTCTTTGGGTTAATTCCTTCTGCTTTCTGTTTATCCGCTTAGTCTGAGGAGGAGCTTTATTCTTAAATAGTAAATTTTATCTTAATTTCGATATTGTGATATTTATGTGTAAAACATTACAACTTCGGGGTTGTTTAAATTAGATGATGTAACTATGCTTCTAATATTAGCGGTATTCCTCATACAATATAGGACTTAGGACCAGAATAACTTGGGTTCAATTTTTACTAGTGTGACTTTAGTTATATTCTTATACTAGGACTTTGATTCAAATAAGCTTGGCTGAATATATTTTCTATTTAACTAGTACATTCCTTAATGTACGTTACTAGGTTTTCACGTTTAGGTTTCAATTACATGTAAAACACCTTGCCTGAGATTATTTTTACCGATAAACATACTGTGCAGCGGGTCTTAGGTTCTTCACGTTGTTCAAAATATTGTGTAAATATTATATCTCAACCAGCAGTTCTTGACCCGTGCTTTAATTAATGGTAGTCCCTGAAACTTGCGATATACTTTAATCGTCTAGTGGACCTTAAATCTTCTAGTTTACCTTGAAGACTATAACCATAATGTAGTTTTTCTATATACAGAAATATTTTTTAATTATTTACCTTAACTTAATTGACTTCAATCTAATTGACTACTTAATGTAATTTAATTTACTCACCTTAAAGTATGGTCTCTTGGTATATAAGCTCAAGATTTCTGCTAGAGGGTTTGGATAGATATTTATCATAAAACTCAATTAATTCTTTATTTACAATTTATTCACAATTAGGATGTATTTGACAACCTTAATCAATCAACTTAGAATTCGCTGTATATGCGATAGGTCTGATTTTACCTCTTTGATTGGTTTAGACTAAATGAGTTTCTATGGCTTTAAATATTTTTATACTAATATTAATTTTAAATTGTTGTTTTCCTTGTGTGTTAATTCTGGAGAATAGTAATAACTCTGCGGCAATAGCTATTTGATTTTACCTAGGTTTAGAAAATAAAATGACAGGCAGTGTAGTTCCTTTAGAAGACACTGGTTGAAAGGCTTCTTTGTACAGGCCTTCACCCCCCCGTCTTATGGGGGGGCATCGTCGGTGGTCCAGGGGTGGGCACCCCAGCCCACCATGGATTGGCAGAGGGCGTCTGGGCACTCTTACACATGGATCTTCATGGTTTCCAGAGGTATAGGAGTGCTGTTCCTCTACTATATCCTTCACTCAGGGTTTCAGATGGTTCCTGGGCATGCTGGGTAATATGCAAAGTAGTCTGATGACCTTATTTGCATATATTTCCCAGGGTTCCTTGTGACAGTTGCTTAACACCATGACCCAAAGGTCTGGTACCTGACATGACCCCGGGTAGTTTGACATTTTTTTTGACACCACAGATGCTTTTTCCTTGGGTGAGTATGTTAGTACGTTGTTGTGTTTTCAAGTTTTACAGCAGTCAATGGGAAAATAAAGCAAGTACCCGGAGTTGTGCGTTGTATGGGGCATGGGTATGGGCTTTCCCTCTGGTGAGGGCCTGGAAGGCAGCAGCTTTCTGCGGCTGGTCCCAGTTCTCTGTGGGAGGGCTCGGAAGGCAACAGCTTGCTGTGGCTGGTCCGGGTCTTTTCTCCCCCTGGGGGGGGGCTTCATCCTGTCCTCATGACATTTCGCACTTTGGTACACGCAATATGCAGATACGGACTCGCACGTGGGCACCTGGAGAGAAAGCGAGAAAAACTCTCAGCTCTCTCACCCAGACATGCTGAACAATGACATCATCACAGGTCAGTGCAGCAGGTCATGTGACTCACTGACAGTCTGAGGCTGAGCAGAGACAGAAACATGGCTCCTTCAACTTAAGCAGGTTTAAATTGTGTCAAAATGGAGGTCAGACGGGCATGAGGGTCCAACGCAGACCGAGGACCCGACCAA
>NW_007580630.1:4681-7513 GCF_000690725.1 Stegastes partitus | reverse complement strand
GAAACTGTGTCTTCTCTTGTCTCTCTGGTGTCCCTCCCTCTTCTCCTCCTGTGCTCCTCCTCCCTCTTTCTTTTCCTCCTCCTCACTCAGTCAGCTCTTATTAAGTCCTGAAGTGGCGACACAACCCACCTGTCATGTGGCGATGGTGGTATAGTGGTGAGCATAGCTGCCTTCCAAACAGTTGACCTGAGTTCGATTCCCAGCCATCGCAAATGGCATTTTGACTGTGTATAAAAGTCTGATTACTGGAGAAACTTGGTTCTGATAGAAATCAGATAGATTCAAACTACAGCTTTTGTCTTCTGCTGATGTGGCCGAGCCTTCACCAGCAATGGATTCTGGAAGGTCACTAAGCTGGTGGTCTGAACCTCTTCTTTTCATAATTGGTTGCTCCAGTAGTTGTCACTCAAACACAAACCTCCATACCCACCTTGTTTGTTTTTCCTACCATTTGTACAAGATTTGTTCATGAGCTGGTACTACAGTGAAGCCTACCTGATGGTAAGTTATCACTCTGACTCAATGTTAGCAAAGATGAGACGGGAGACAAGCCAGTGCACTGCAAGCAGGTTTACTCCAGAAACAGGAAGTGCGTTACATACAAACAGGTCCGGCCGAAACCTACACTAGTGCTCAGCTATATGACGTTTTGCAGAACACCTGATGAATGTCTACATCATGAGGCTACTGTTGTAACCAACCACTGCAACAAAAACATGTTGAGGTCAGAAATGCAGACATTTAGAATCTAGACATCATTCTAGGGACCTTTAATTGCTCTCAAGAACAACTTGACACAGACTTCACTGAAAGATCAGATAGAATGAAGAACTCAGGTTTCTGCTTTACTCAGCAGAGAACATTGGACATATTTCTTTGTCCATTTTTAGTGCATGTTATGATTTTTGAAGCAACTCATCTAAACACTCAGACTTTG
This sequence comes from Stegastes partitus, assembly GCF_000690725.1. Lineage (NCBI taxonomy): Eukaryota > Metazoa > Chordata > Actinopteri > Pomacentridae > Stegastes > Stegastes partitus. The sequence goes on along the minus strand of NW_007580630.1, from coordinate 6,576 downwards.
TTAAAATCAGTTGGTCGTTGTTTTGTTCCACGTTTAAAGTTCCTTACACAATTAACGGGGGGCCTCATACATGCAAAGCATGCGCTCTACCACTGAGATACATCCCCTGTTTAGCACAACATCACAGTAGAGGCAGTGTTCCAGAAAGAGTTTTATCCAGATATCTGTCTAACATTCATATGTTGCTCACGGCAGCAGTCGACGAGAGGCCCAAATGGTGGAGGACCAGTACACCTCAGGAGTGCTGCCCAGAGCACCCTGGAGATTTGAGATTTGAGATTTAATCAACATCTTCCTTCCATATTCTCTGCTACAAACAGATGACACTGAAACTGACTGATACAATCACTGCTGTGTCCAAGCACCAACTGGCTGGGACTACAATGTGCACTCTCCTGTAGAGGTTCTCTTGCAGGTACCATCAAGCATGACAGTTCTTCTTCGTAGTCCCATCCAGCTCAGTGCAGTATTGTACAGCTCATTAAGTTTAATCAACTGTCCAAACACAAGTGATGAGACGTTGGACACTCAGTTGGTTTGGGTAACTTTAGGATTTGTATTCTTCTATCAGCTATGCCCACTTTAATCTGTAGAGAGTCACAGAGAGCTGCAGCCTATCTCTGCTGACCCTGGGCGAGAGGCAGGAAGGTCGTCACACAGCTCACGCAGAGAGACAGACAACCATGCATATTTACACTCACACGTGGCCAACAGAATCGCCGGTCGTAGGAGGCAGCAGGTGAAGGCACTATGGAGGAGGTTCCATGGTGTAATGGTCAGCTCTCTGGACTCTGAATCCAGCAATCGGAGTTCAAATCTCGGTGGAACCTGCTGTTAGCAAGTAGGGAGTGTTCTGATAATTGTCACTCTTGCCCAATTAATGGAAGTAGTGATGTTCTTCTGCTTAATGCTTTGAGTACATGCAGTATGCATCCAACTGGGACAAACCACTTTGTGTTAAAAGTTAATATTTGACATACTGTGATATTCTAAATCTTTTTCAGCAAAATATATACAATGGTAGTGAGGATAGTGGAAGGTGCCCAAAGTGAGTAAAGTCATTCAGTCATAAAAATCAGTCGGTCCCTTTTCAGAGTAATAAGATCTTGTTCAGATTGCTTGTTGAAAACAACATTTCTTGAAAAATGTCATTTCTGATCTCTAGCTCTATCAAAAAGTTTAGAATGAAGCTGTCCCTTTGAAGTCAGGATGGCCGAGCGGTCTAAGGCGCTGCGTTCAGGTCGCAGTCTCCCATGGAGGCGTGGGTTCAAATCCCATTTCTGACAGCAGACATTTAGACGATACTGACAACACAGAAAGCATGTCGGACGCAACACGCTGAGGTCAAGTTTCCAAGGACCAGGAATCAAGGGGTAAGGCGTAAGCCGTAGAAATCAAAGGTCGTGGAAGCCTCCTCCATCAACCAACCTTAACATCCAGTTGCAGTTGACGACAGGCCCAAGTGACTGAGGACGAGTGTGCCTCAGGAGAACTAGAACTAGAAATCTAATGGGACTTGAACTCGGATCGCTGGATTCAAAGTCCAGTGTCCAAAGTCAACCTGCTGCATCCTTTGTGTGTGGAGTTTACATGTTCTTGCTGTGTAGGTGTTTTGGTGGGTGCTCCAGCTTCCTGGAACAGTCCACAGACATGGAGGGTAGGTCAATGATGGTCCATACTGCAGATCCATACCTGACACTGATCAGATGCTTTTCAAATCTAGCCCATGTGTGCTATGGATTCACCACAGTAGACAGTTAACATCTTTGGGGGGTCTTTACCTTTTTACTTTAGTCGTTTTGTTGTAAAACACATGATCATATCATACTGGTTTGGATGTAAAACAGTAATTATTATTAGCCCAGTAAGAAAACTGCAAACAACAATGTCATTGT
>NW_007580630.1:0-4031 GCF_000690725.1 Stegastes partitus | reverse complement strand
AGACAAAGAGGCTTTGTCAGAAGAAGTTGGTGGTGGGTTATTTCCCTCTTTATGATTCTTCTTAAAACAAGAAACTTAATATTGGAGATGCCGGGGATTGAACCCGGGGCCTCATGGACTCTGCCACTGAGCTACATCCCCAACAAATCACAAAACCACAGTGGAGGCTGCGTTCCAAAAGTCAGTCAATCACGCATTATAATCACATAGTGATATGGCACAGTTAGATGCACAACACATGAAACAACACATACATTGTGAGGGCATCTCTTGTACATACTTCAAGTATTAAGAAGAAAAACATCATTATTTCTGTTAGTTGGGGAGGAGCAAGAATTGCTAGACCACTCCCTACTTATTGCGCTCTGCCAACAGCAGGTCCCACCGAGATTTGAACTCGGATCGCTGGATTCAGAGTCCAGACCATTACACCATGGAACCTCCTCCACAGCTCTTCTCCTGCTGCCTCCTACCACTCTCCACCTGCTGGCCTTTATCTGTGGAGTTTGCATGTTCTTCCTGTGGCTGCGTAGGTTTTTTGGTGGGCGCTCTGGCTTCCTGGAACAGTCCACAGACATGGAGTGAAGGTTAACTGGCGATTCTGTTGGCTGCATGTGTGAGTGTAAATATGCATGGTTGTCTGTCTCTCTGCGTGAGTTGTGTGACAGGCTGGTGACCTTCCTGCCTCTAGGAGGCAGCAGGAGAAGAGCCGTGGAGGAGGTTCCATGGTGTAATGGTCAGCACTCTGGACTCTGAATCCAGCTATCCGAGTTCAGATCTCGGTGAGACCTGCTTTTGGCAGAGTGCAACAAATAGGGAGTGTTCTGGTGGTTGTTACCCTTCCCCAATTAACAGAAATAATGATGTTCTTCTTCTTAATACTGTTCATACAACAACTGCTCACAATGTACACATTGTTTCATGCAGAATGCATCCAACTGGGACAAAACACTTTGTGTTAAAAATGCACATTTGACGTCCTGTGAACTGTGATATTCTAAATCTTTTTCAGCAAAATATATACAATGGTAGTGAGGATAGTGGAAGGCGCCCAAAGTGAGTAAAGTCATTCAGTCATAAAAATCAGTCGGTCCCTTTTCAGAGAAAAAGGATCTTGTTCGGATTACTTGCTGAAAACAACATTTCTTGAAAAATGTCATTTCTGATCTCTAGCTCTATCAAAAAGTTTAGAATGAAGCTGTCCATTTGAAGTCAGGATGGCCGAGCGGTCTAAGGCGCTGCGTTCAGGTCGCAGTCTCCCATGGAGGCGTGGGTTCAAATCCCACTTCTGACAACAGATATTTAGACAACTTTGACAACAAAGAAAGCACGCCACACCTGGAGACACACAGCAGGTCATCAAGGTGAAGCAGATGCAACCCACTGAGGTCAGGGTTCCAAGGACCAGGTGTCACTGGGCAATGTGCAAGCAGGAGAGATCAAATGTTTTGACCTGCCATGGCAACCAACCAACCTTAACATCCAGTAGCAGTTGACAACAGGCCCAAGTGGCTGAGGACGACTGTGCCTTAGGAGAACTAGACCTAGAAATCCAATGGGGGTTTGCTGTTGCAGCTTTGAATCCTGCTGACAACACTGATGTGTTCTCAGAGGCTCCGAACCACCACAGATGATCTGTTCAAATGTGGACAACTCTGTATGCTTGGAAGGCAGCTATGCTCACCACTATACCACCATCGCTGTGAGAAGGGTGGATGTTGTGTGCAAAACCACCAGACACACAGACAGTCATCAAGGTAAAGGGGACGCAGCACACTGAGGTCAAGGTTCCAAGGACCAGGTATCCTCAGGAAGTGTGCAAGTCCAACAGAATCACCAGTTAACCTACCGTCTGTCTCTAGGCTGTTCCAGGAAGCCAGAGCACCCACCAAAAAATCTATGCAGCCATAGCATAAACATGTAAACAAGCTTAACTTTGTATAATTGAAAGTACATATAGTTCTGAAGGAACATTGTTATGTTCAGAGCAAAACTCATGACCACCTCATGACCTCCCTGTGATACCTGAGATGTCATATCTAACAGCCCCTCTGAGAGCGGAGCTCGCTGTGATTGGTCAATAGTTTTACTATTAAAAGGTCTCTTCACCCGAAAAGCATTCTCTTCTCTTGTATTCTCTAAGCTTCTTCCAGCTGCAGTAGAGCTGCTCACTTGGTCTTCCATGTCCTCAGCTTCAACTGCCACACCCTGATCCAACTCAAGCTGAAGGCCTCGTCTCCCAGATGCTGCTGCACCCGGGAAACTGTAAGTATCAAGCTTCTGTCTCTAAACGGGTGTTTTATGATTACAATTGGCCTTCCTACCAATATTCCAAATTTAACAGATTATCTGCTGCTTCGGGTGAAAAGACTTTTAAGTCTCCAAGCCACCACTCTGTTCCACATTAGGTTTTCACATTCATATTTCTCAACCAGCATTTTCATCATTGTTTGTATTTTATATTTTATGTTTGTTGTTGTTATTTGTTTGTTTGTTTAGTTAGTAATAAATGTTGTGTGTGTGTGTGTATACAGTTGTTTCCTGTGTTTTCTATAGCTTACATCCAGTCACTTTACGTATGTGATCTTTAGTTACCTGAGCTCTAAGTTAATTCCCTTAACTTTATAAAACACTCTTGACTGATCACCAAGAGTAAACAATTTATTAGAATTATTATGCTGACTCTGAGATTATATCGCTGGACAAATAATTCAAAGGTTGGTTTTAATAATTTTAATTAATGCAATCACTTGCTTTGGTGTGGAAATAAGTACATCTTATTTTCCAACAGTAAAACCCTACAATGGTCACCTTTTCCACTGTAACATGCATATTAACCTATTCATGATAACTCACACATTGAGTTCTGCTGAGCAGTCGTAGTCATGACATATTTTTTCTGAAACGCTGCTGTTATGGTGCTCGGAGAGACACAAAGAGCAGCAGTGAACACACAATTCAAGACACTTCTTTGTACAATTGTAAATACAGTAAACCATGATTAGTCCAGTTATGTGAAGCGCTATGAGATGACTTGTTGTTGTAAATATGCGCAAAACAAATAAAATTGAATTGAACTGAATTGAATGTGGTTCATTTGACTTTAAAATCTGCTGACACTGTCCTCTATGTGTGTATGTGTAGGTGGAAGTGACGGCACCATTTAAAGACTGTACACAGTGCAAAGACAGTTTTCCTCAGCACAACAGGAGCTCAAGCTTTGTTTGTTATTTTCAGCTTTTTGTAGGAGTCTTTCTTCTCAGTTTATGAAATACCTGCAGCATCAGACAGCAGCAGGACAACAATAAAGTGACAAAAACATTTCTGAAGATATTATTTGAGTGTGCCAGTGCAGCTTTTGCCAGTTAATATGTCCTGCTATATTGAGACATAAGGTATAATTGATGTGCATTTTATTTTGTAAAGCCAGCATGTTTCTGGAGCCTTAGTCTGTACATTTTAACATCATTGAGTTTTTATTTGAAAGTGTCGTCCAGCATCAATCAGCTGTGAGTCACTGGTTGCGAGCAGTGAGCAGAGCAGAGAGAGAAGCAGGAAGGCAGACTAAGAATAAGAAGAAACAGTCACAGCTCAATAACTATAAGTTGTATCAAAAAACTTCTTTCACAGTGGGAAGCACACTCTTGTTCTGCACAAGCTGATGTATTTAATGTGGACTACATAGATTTGAGTGACAGGTTAGAGAGACTCACTGATATCAATATAATGGGAGTCAAACTCTACTGTTCATCCATTTATGGTCCTGAACCTGCCTGTGAAAAACTGGCCAATGATGAGAGAATTCAATGGTTTTGTTGAAGTAAAGGACAAAAGAAAAAGAAAGAGGTCAGTAAATTGCTATTCATATATTAGTATATTTCTATTATTTTATGTAGAACTGAGATCATTTTTGAATGTTTTCAGTTCTTGCCAGACTGACCAGCTTCTGCCCAGTGTCTTAGAAAAGATAACTGTTAACCTGTGAATAACATAGGAAAGACAACTTATTGCACAGACCTGTCCAGGGTGTC
>NW_007580629.1:6070-9519 GCF_000690725.1 Stegastes partitus | reverse complement strand
AACCCCCGCTGGGAGAGCATGTAAACTAAACACAGAAAGATCCCAGGCGTCCTAACTGGGATCTTCTTGCGGTGAGGTGACGGTGCTATCCACCGATCCGCAACCCTGACGATGTTATATTAATTTTGTGAAATCTCGGAACACTAAAAGAAAAAATGGAATGTCCATACCATGCCCTTTGGCTGTGCAGAAATGTATATTTACATCCCTCTCTGATTTCAAACTTCCTAATTTTAACTGTTGGTGGTAGATGTCAAGTGTCTGACTTTCATGACAACAGGCAGGTGATGTGACACAGAAATGTGACAAAAAGTAGATGATTATGCTAATATGAATAATTATTTACTTCATTTTGAACGGAATTACTTGTTCTGATCATGTCCTTCAGCTCAGCAGTATGATTTTACATACTTTAACCCTTTACCATTCCGGGTCATTTCCGTGCAGCCGCCTGAAAAATGACATCTCCAAATTAAAATGCTGTTACTGACCCTTATGGAGTATATAGAAACTTTGACCTCTGTTGTAAAGATAACACTCTCTAGTTTTACCCAGAGCAATCAGAATCATTCCAGGTGCTACCAGTAAAAAGTTATTCTATTTCCATCATCACAGACAAAAATATTTTTTTGATCCTCGCCTAATTTTTTTCTTGAAAATAAAGGAGCATAAAGCAGCATTAGGTGGTGGAAACTAAAACACACTGTGTGCCAATAGAAAAACTTGTATGGCACTCATATTTCAAAACTGAAAACAATATCTGTAAAACTGATAATCTGACACCAGTTTGTATACTGGTATGTTCATGCGTTTTCTTGAGGGACTGTTGTTTCATCCACATCTATCCAAATTGGACACCACTGAACATGTAAAGAAAAAGTGCTATATCTTTGGAATGAATATCTTTTGATATAAATACTGTCTGTATTTTTATTTTTTTCAGAAGCATACATAAACAAAAAGACCTGTGTACGTGAATCATGTCCAGTGAACAGTGATGACATTAGCTCCAAGTCTTGCACAGACATTAGACTTTAGGTTTATAGGATTTCTCCTCTAAATACACCTTTATTTTTAAGACAAAACATATTTGACAACTCACTGGTTTGCTGGTGGCTCAATTCTTTTCTTTTTTTGACCATTTGCATCAACATGACTGACAGACTGAAAAGATAATTCACTGTTACATGACTTTTTTTTTTTTTTTTTTTAAAGAAATCGCTTTCTGCTGAGAACCTACAACCTTTAAAATGAATTGGTTTTAAGCAGTATTTTCTTATTATTCTTGTTTAATAGAGCATGTCAACCAAAATCACCTTGTCCTCTGAAGAATTTCCTAATTTTTACTATTTCTTTAAACTTTATTTTTATTTTTTTATTTCAGTCTCGTAGTTTCCAGAGTCAGTTTGCTTGGATAATTTAGTTTTTTCATTTATTTTGTTGTTGTTGTTGTTGTTGTTTTAAAATACATAGTTTTCATTAGTTTCAGTATTAGTTTTTCCTTATACTATGATAAGGATTGATCAGGGGAAAAATTAAGGAAGTATAGGTATAGGTATTATGAGGCAAAATAAGTCCACAGGCTAAGAAATGATTGCATAAAACCACTGCCATTAAAAAAAAGATGATAACTTTACTTTATGTTTGGTACTGAATGACTAACTGATGGTGATGTATTTTTTACATCATTACATTTTACAGTGTTCCAAATATTTTGTCAACCTCATTAACATACATGACCAGGGCAAAAATGTTAGATGTGTGTGGACACCCGGGATCTTTCTGCGTGGATTTTGCATGTTCTCCCTGTGCAGTGTGGGTTCTCTCCGGGTTCTTCGGCTTCCTCCCACACAGCCCAAAAACACATTGAGGTTAATCGGTGATTCTAAATTGTCCGTAGGTGTGAATGTGAGTGTGCTTGGTTGTCTGTCTCGAAGTGTAGCCCTGTGATAGACTGGTGACCTGTCCAGGGTGTTCCCTGCCTTCGACCTAAGTCAGCTGGGATAGACTCCAGCCCCCCCGCGACCCAAGTGAGGATTAAGCGGTGTATAGATAATGGATGGAATATTTGAATTCTCTTTTTGTATGCAATATGACAGGGATTTGTCAGGGGAAAGATTTAAGAAGTTCCAAACTGTTCAAAAACAAAAGTGAAGAGTTTTTGTGAAATAGTTCAAAAAACTAGAGACTAGTTTTATACTTTAGTTTTACTTATCTATGATTTGGTTTTACAGGCTCAGATTTTTTGAATTACTCACACTGGGTTTGTCTCATAACTGCAAACTTAGTTTGAAAGTGCCAATTAAAACCATAAAATTCATTTTTCTGTGAAGGCAGGTGAAGTTTTATTGACAGTTTTTATATTGATTGTTTTTTTGTTTTTTTTTATTGATTGTTCTTCTGATTGTTTATCTTTAGATCTTCCCTGTATTGCAGGTGAACTGCAACTGTAAACCTCTTCTGGATTAGAGTAAGCAGGGCGGCCTAAATAATCCTACAGCCCTGCCCATTGTCAATATCCAGAACAGCACAAAACCAGCTCATACATTTACACAATCTAAATCTAATGTGCCTGTAGTGTGCCATTTGGGAAGAAATGTGACAACATTCAGAATCTGGAAAGTTCACTGAGGAAATCAGTGATAGTTGGCATGTATGGACTGGAACTGAATGAACTGAAATGGCTGATTAAACAAATCTTGTCTGGCTTTGTATTTTTATGGGATCCATCCATCCATCTAGTATCTATATACAGCTTTATCCTGTTTTTTATTGGATTTCTGTGGAAAACTGAAGTTTTGAACAAATACGTTTGACTTAGAAAAACACTTTTTTTCAGTATCCATCCATTCTCCAAACATTTAGTCCATTTTAGGGCCACTGTAGTTTGAGATTAAATGTGACAATCGTATAATTCAGCAGAGAAAAATATCAACAATACTTCTTTTGCTTGTTTGTTTACTTGCATAGCCAACAGTATTCATTACAAGATCCACATCAGGAATGAACGCTGCACTCACAACAATTCACAATAACATAACATGACTACATCACATGTGGTGATGCAGTCATCACCTCTATATTAAAAAACATGATACAAAACTACAGTTTGTTAAAAGACAAGAGACCACACAAAAACAAGCTGTCAAACAAATGATTGTGGTAAACAACCAAACCTGAACCATCAACTACACAATTCAACTAATTACAGTCTTTCTTAATAATTAGAAATGTGGATTTCAGTAATGTGGTGATATTATGGACAATTTGTGATAAAATATCAATTTAAAGAAGTTTCACATTCTTAGATTTGAAAAGTTTAATTAGTTCAGAAATTTGAAACAGTTAGTTGGAATTGTAGATTTATCAAAAAAAAAAACTATAATCTATTTTGTACTGAAGTCTTTGTAAAGTACATAAATATTAATTGCATGTCAGATGTACAATTT
>NW_007580629.1:2076-4250 GCF_000690725.1 Stegastes partitus | reverse complement strand
TGCTGCTCTCTGATTAAGCCTCTCCCCAAACCACAACAGGTCAGCTCAGTTATCACCAAAGTATCGCCTTGTCTCTACGGTACCCCAGAAAAAAGGAAACCAAACACCAGCTTAAGAGAACACCTTAGGTTTCGAGGGGAAGGATATTCATTTATTGTAATCTGCAACCATAACAGCTGGACTTATAAAAGTTATAGTTCAAAAACTAAAGTGATTTTCTTGAAGACGATGTTGGGATTTTTGGAAAATACTTCAAAAACTAAAACTAGTTTTAGTTTTAGTAGTAAACTAGTTTTAGTTAAAATACTAAAAACTATCACATTACTCACATTTGTAATTATTAAGAAAAACTCCAATTAGGTCAACTGTGTAGTTAATGGTTTGGGTTTGGTTGTTTACCGCAGTCATTTGTTTGACAGCTTGTTTTTGTGTGGTCTCTTTTTTTTTTTTTCTAACATGCTGTACTTTTCTGTTGTGTTTTGTTGTTTTGTTTTTTTTTAATATAGAGGTGATGACTGCATCACCACATGTGATGTAGTCATTATGTCATGTAACTGTGACTTGTTATGACTGCAGCGTTCATTCCTGATGTGGACATTTGAATGAATACTGTTGGCTATGCAAGAAAACAAACAAGAAAACAAGAATTGTCGATATTTTTCTCTGCTGAATTAGACAATTGTCACATTGGAAATTGGGAGACCGTTGAATGACAGTCTCAGTAAACTAAAAATGTTTTTTCAAACTTGGTGATATCTTGACAACACACACAAAAAAAATCACCAGAAATGATCTAGTGATGAAATACTAAACATTTTGAAGAGCATACATGTATACAAGGGCTGCAGGGTGGCGCAGTTGGTAGCACTGTTGCCTCGCAGCAAGAAGGTTGCCGGTTTGCGTCCCGGTGTGGACACCCGGGATCTTTCTGCGTGGAGTCTCCATGTTCTCCCCGTGCAGCGTGGGTTCTCTCCGGGTTCTTTGGCTTCCTCCCACAAGGTCCAAAAACATGTTGAGGTTAACTATGGTCTAAATTGTCCATAGGTGTGAATGTGAGTGTGCTTGGTTGTCTGTCTCTAAGTGTGGCCCTGCGATAGACTGGGTGTCCCCCTGCCTTCACCCTAAGTTGGCTGGGATAGACTCCAGCCCCCCTGCGACCCTCGTGAGGATTAAGCGGTGTATAGATAATGGATGGATACATGTATACATGTTTAGGCTAACTTAAGACATCTTTATCAAACAGCCCTGAAACACAGAAGTTCAGTTTTACACAGACATCTAAAGCTGTGGATAGATGGTTGGATGGATCCCATACAAATACAGAGCCAGACAGGATTTGTTTAATCAGCCATTTCAGTTTGTTTCCGTTCCAGTCCATACATGCCAACGATCACTGATTTCCTCTGTGTTCTTTCCAGATTCTTGAATGTTCTTACATTACTTCCTGAAGGGCACATTACAGGCACATTTGATTTAGATTGAGTAAATGTATGAGCTGGTTTTGTGCTGTTCTGGTTATTGATGCTCTTATCCAGAAGAGATTTACAGTTTCACAGTGATGATCTAAAGATAAACAATCAGAAGAAATTACATGACAAAGTTGTTTTTCTTTCAATATTAAAACTGAAAGGTCAAAGATCACTTGACTTCCCAAAGAAATGAATGATATGGTTTTACTGGACACTTTCAAACTAAGCTTGCAGTTATGAGACAAACACAGTGTGAATAATTCAAAAATCTGAGGCTGTCACACCAGACAAGTTGTCAGTCTATCTCTACATAGGGACAGAAAACCAAACACACTCACATTCACACCTATGGACTAAGCACTGCACTACCGTGCCGCCCCTTATTTATGTTCTTATCAGGAATGACACTAAGGTTTCAATTATGTCTCTCAGATAGGTGATTTTTAAGATGAACAAACATACCGAGTCAGCATATTTTTGATTTCTGAAGTTTATTTTGGGAAGAGTACAGAGAACAAGGAGATTTGGTTAACTTGCTTTTTCGATTAATCAGGACACAATTATTACAACAACATATTTTTTTAGCAGCTCTGGGTTCTCACTAAAACTTATGTCTGAAAAACTCATTCAGCAGGTTTTATTCCTTAATGCTTACATTTTAGACTTTACTAGAAGCTTGGCAAGCAATATTTGCAGCAGCTGTAG
>NW_007580629.1:0-1248 GCF_000690725.1 Stegastes partitus | reverse complement strand
ACATGTATTGTTCTATAATACAGTTAATACAAGAATACTGATGTGATCCACTGATATGATCTTTGACACTAGTGCACCTACATGATGAGCCTGAGCGAGGCTCAGGAGGCATCCGAGAAGAAATATTTCCTTCAGCATGGTTTCAGTGATCACACCTGTTAAACAAATAATATTTCAGATAATTACATGGTTTCGGTAAAAGTAAAATCAACATCATACAGAAAACATAGACCTTATTAAACAATAAAAGAATTACCGTCACGTTTTCACAACTTGAGCAGAGTCTCTCAACTGGTGATGTTGGTAAGTTGAGCTTTCTTATATACACTTACAGGAGCAGATATAATCTCATTAGCATATTGCGTTGTTGAGAACTTGCAATTATTTGGAAATATTCCACGTTCACATCTCAATGTGATGAAATAATTACATAAGCCAATGATTAGGGACACGCCTGAATTATGCAGCCCAGTATCATGACAAAAGTCTAATAAACCTGCTGGCTGACCCGAGGAAACCGTGTCAGAGTTACTGTCTTGCAAAAAAAATTTGGAAAAATATATAACATGGACTTTCTTTTTTTGACCAGAAAGTTGACAGCCAACATCAAACAACTGCCCCAACTTTTATAAGTCCAGCTGTTATGGTTGCAGATTACAATAAATGAATATCCTTCCCCTCGAAACCTAAGGTGTTCTCTTAAGCTGGTGTTTGGTTTCCTTTTTTCTGGGGTACCGTAGAGACAAGGCAATACTTTGGTGATAACTGAGCTGACCTGTTGTGGTTTGGGGAAAGGCTTAATCAGAGAGCAGCAGCGGCTCCTGCCTCGTGGACCCCACAGAAGATTCCCATGAGAATAAAATGAAGAGTGGGTGCAGCGTAGGTCTAGAGTGTTGGAATGGATGAGAAGTGGATACACTCAAAACCCATGGCCTTGATAAGGTGATGCTGAACCCCTCGACTGGAAGCTGCGTCAATGCAGGAGTGGTCAGAGAACAGGCAAGGATTCCAGATGCTGTCAAGACACGCTCGCAATGGAAGAGGGATTAGCTTAAGGTTGCAGCTTGACCAGCCTCCGTAACAAACAGAGGGTCAAAAGGCGAAGCATTCTGAGATTTTCTGGTTTGTATAAGGCACGACTGCAGAAGAGTAGTTTCAACTTCGTTATTAAGGGAGATGAGAGCAGGTTACCAGAGTGAGTGAAGCCTGATTTATTCTACTTGACTATTTGTGGCTCTGTGAGAGAGC
>NW_007580628.1:0-6878 GCF_000690725.1 Stegastes partitus | reverse complement strand
TTGGGGAACACAGGATAGAATCTAGAACCCCAGTGTTACAAAATAACAACGGGAGAACGTTCTACGTGTAACATTCGGTTTTGAGAACGTCACTGTGGTGCAACAATGTTATCACCAAAACATTTTTATTATGTTTCATGATATAAAATAACATTTATTCTTAAGTTATCGTACTTCAAAGAAGAACATTTGGGGAACTAAAAGAAAACTTCCCAGAGTAGAACCTTGCAGAACCTTCTCAGCTGGCTAACCCTCCCGTTACTTCCTGCAGTAGAACGTCTGGCGTCCATGTCTCCGTCATTGGCCAGGTCGGCTCCCAGCGAGCTCAACCATTGGTGGAGCCAGCTGAAGTTCCGCCTCCAGAACAAGAAAGGATGGAACGAGATGCTGGACGAGACGTTCCTGCTCCACACGAAAAAGTACTGAAACCTGACGACAGATCTTGTCTGAAGGAACCATGCCTGAGGTTGACACGGTGTGTTTTCTTTCCGCTCTGCAGCATAAACGACATTCCTCTGTTCTACGCCGCCAAGAACAACAGTGTCGGCTGCATCAAGAAGCTGCTGAGCTGCGCCTCCACCAACATCTTCGAGAGAGGTAACGTCTACCTTCACTGAGGTTCATGTTTGTCTGCAACAGGAAGTCCTGCAGCTCTGTGGAACCAGAACCACATGAAGAACTCAGAGATGTCAGAAGGACTCAGTTGGAATGATGGAAATTATTTTTTTTAAAAACAAAAAGAAACTTGAATTTCTTTGATTATTTTACAAAAAATGAAAAAACCTGGAATCAGCGGCAGCAACACGTCGTCTCCACGTCCTGGAGATGTTTAGATGTTCACATTTTTACAGCCTCTACAAACCTTTAGAACCAGTTTGGTTTCCTTTTTGCTGTTTTGTGTCTCGTTTGTTTCGTTAACTTCTTAAGAAAAGAAAAAGCAAAGATGTTAAAATCCAGGAGTCGACATGTCAGACGCGCCTTACTGCAGATATTCAACTATTTACACGAGACAGTTTGGTCTCCTTCCTGTTGTTTTGTGTCTTCGTTTTTCTGACTTTGTGTTTCGTTTTTCTCACTTTGCGTCTTGTTCTTCTTGTCATGTGTTGCTCTGAGTCTTGTTTTGTGCTTCACACCACCTGCAGTTGAACCAAAAACTCAATCAAAATCACTTGCTTTGTTTTTTTTACAGAACCTGCTTCATGCAAACAGTTTATTTTTTGGCACATATTTAAGTGAGACTGAATGAATGAATGAAGCGACTGTGATTAAATTTCAGAAGCTTCAAAATCCGACGATTCTTTTCTGTTTTTACAGTTTCTGACCGATAAATGAGACGAAGGCCCATTACAGGAACAAACATTTAAACAACTGACATCACAGTAAAACCTTATTTCATTCAGAAGTCATGGAGAATCAGTTGTGCTGCGAGCTCAGAATTTGTATTTTTTTTATAGGATCTACAGCAAAATGTCTCAGTTTCTTAAACAACACGTGCAGATTTGGTTCATTTCTCCAGTTGGAAACATTCGAGGACCGTCTGAAGGTTGAAATCCGTCCGCTGTTGGTTTAAAGGTGTGTTCGTCTCGTTCAGGTGCCCTCGGAGAGACGGCGCTGCACGTGGCCGTGATGAGCGACAACGTGGACGCTGCCGTGGCTCTGATGGACGGAGCTCCTGAACTCATCAACGAGCCCATGACCTCTGAGCTCTTCCAAGGTTCGCATTCAGACACATTCAAACACATTCAAACACATTCAAACACATTCGAACACACAACGTGCAGCCTGAGTCCTGTCGCATCTCAAGGTGTGAACAGGTGGAGCTGAACAGTCCAACATGGCCGCTCGTTCCAGGACAATAATTTAAGTCATGATGAACAACGTTTTTACAACAATAAATAATATAAACTGCAACGTCAAACCTTCACACGAAGCAGATTTTATATACACTGTAAAAATAATAATAATTAAATAATAATAAAAGAACTGTGAGAGGAATACTATAGCTTTAAAAACTGTAAACTGTAAACCTGGACAGCTCAGCGGGTCGGGCAGGCGACCCATGTACAGGGGCTACAGTCCCCGACCCAGCGGCCCGGGTTCGATTCCACCCAGTGGCTCATTTGCTGAATGTCATTCCCCCACGTTTCACTGTCTGTCTTTCACTGTCAATAAAGGCAGAAAAGGCCAAAAAAAAAATCTTAAAAAAAAAACAAAACTGTAAAAATAAAAATTAAAAATATGAAATTAAGCAGATATTTGGTGTAATTATCATAATTTCTACTGATTTAGATACAGAGAAAAAAAGCGTAATTTTATGATTCAACTTTGTAAAAGAAAAAAATGACTATTTATATAAACACATATTTTTGATGTGAACATTATTTACAGTTTTATAGTAATTTAATTAGACATTTAGCAGAGAAAATCTGAAAAAGTAATAAGCTTAAAAAATTATTAACCATTTTTCAATCCTTTATAAATATAATTTTTCCATTAAATAACAAATATCTGTAAAATTATATCTATATTTTAATCAAAATACATAAAAATTGTGTAACTTTATGGACAAATATAGTAAAAGAACAAATTATTAACTGAAAAAAATATACATATATACGTGTGTGTGTGTGTGTGTGTGTGTGCGTGTGTGTGTGAAAATTTATAATTTTGGACTTTTTTAATGTAAATTAATTTATTTTCTAATTTACTAATTATTATGTGTAGTTTCACAAAACTGTAAAATAATAGTAAATTACTTTTTTTTACATTTTACAGCGTACAAAGTAAATTATTTACAAACGCGTCTGACCAATAGAATCAGTTTAGAGCCTCACCTGATGCTCACCTGTAGCAGCAGGTGAGGTCACAGGAGGTTTAAATCAAAGCTTCACACTGAAACACCACCTGTCCTCCGCCTCAGGTGTGACTCCTCTACACATCGCTGTAGCCAATCAGAACATGAACCTGGTCTATCACCTGATTGGTCGAGGCGGCGACGTGGCCACACCTCGAGTCACCGGTCTGTACTTCAGGAAGAGGATCGGAGGGCTTCTGTACCACGGTAAATATGTGAATATATTAAACACAAATAAATGTATGAACCCCAAGCTGCCTCCAATGAATCAGATTATGAATAGATGAATAGATTTAGAAAATACCCCAAAAATTAGCAAAAATCACACAAAAATCTTGCAGATTTTCCAAGATGGCAGACTCCCTGTTGGGTTTAGGGCGTGGTCGCATCCTGACGTGCTCCATCTGCAAATTTCATAGGTCTGGGCCAAGCGTACGTCCCGGGGTAATCGGTTGAAAAGTTGTGAGACAGCGCTTCCTGTTTTATGGCAAATCACTGAAATTCTAGGGGGCGCTATTTCCACACCGTCAGACTTTTGTCTTTCAATCACCAAGTCCTGTAGTTTCTGCTGCCCAGACTTCAGGTGTGTACGACGGTCCCTCTCCCCCAGGAGGAGATAGATTCAGAAAATGCCCGAAAAACAGCAAACATCCCACAAAAATCTCCCCGGGTTCCAAGATGGCGGACTTCCTGTTGGGTTTAGGGCGTGGTCGCCAATGACTTTTTTATGCGTCCTGACGTGTCACATCTGCCCTCCAACAGGTGAACACGTCCTGTCCTTTGCTGCCTGCGCTGGAAACGAGGACATCATGGCCATGGTGATCGATGCCGGAGCCAGCACCAGGATCCAGGACGGCAGAGGTACCAAAGCCTCCAGTTACAGGAAACACTGCATTATTTCATAAAAACCAGTCGCCTCAGACCTCCAGGGGCCCACAAATCTCATCCTGCTCTACTTTATCATCGTCTGTGCCATTTGATTTATCACAGATTGGACAAAAAAAATTTAAAAAAAATAGATACAAACTGATATAAAGAACGTAAAACTTTACTGAAATGTCTGTTTTTGTGTTTATTTAACTTTTGCACACGACTTTCTACATCACCAGAAGAGACAGTTTAAGTAAATTTAATGATTCAATAATAGAAAATAGGCGACAGGTATCGGAGTCACTGGAAACTAAAGACTGACAGATAAATGTGGATGGAAACTTGAATATTGAAAAACAATGAGATTCTTTCTGATTAATTCAACGGTTCATTGTTGCAGCTCAACACGTTGGAGAAGCTGGTGTCAGTGAATTTGGGGCGTGTTTGTCTCAAAGAATCCTTAATCCAGTCTTGTTGGATCAGTTAAATGGATCCACTGATGTTTCAGCCTGAAGAGGTTTCCTGCCGTCGTGTAGGTTCTTAATAACTGATTAAATTCTTCTCTCCAGGCAACACGCTGCTCCACATCCTGGTTCTGCAACCCAACAAGACCATCGCCTGCCAGGCCATGGACCTGATCCTGAGCCGGGACGCGGAGCTGGACCAGCCGGTGTCGCTGGACATGGTGCCAAACTACCGAGGCCTCACTCCGCTGAAGCTGGCGGCGAAGGAGGGCAACATCGTGGTGAGTTCAGGTCCTGGTGGAACCGCAGCGGGAAAGACGGGCCGCGGTGACTTTACTGTTCCTCCCTCCGCCAGGCGTTCCAGCACCTGGTCAACAAGAGGCGGGTGGTCCAGTGGAGTCTGGGCCCGCTGAGCTCTCACCTGTTCGACCTGACCGAGATCGACTCGTGGGCCGACGTCATGTCGGTGCTGGAGCTGATCGTGGGCAGCCACCAGAAAGAGGTTCAGAAGCACAGACACAGGATTTACTCTCCGTTCTGTCTGAAGTAGGAAAGAAATGTGACGCAGTTTGTGTTGTTCAGGCCCGAAGGATCCTGGAGGTGACGCCTGTGAGGCAGCTGGTCAGCCTGAAGTGGAACCTGTACGGGAAACACTACTTCAGGTACCGTCTGTGGTTCTGTCTGTGGTTCCGTCTGTGGTTCTGTCTGTGGTTCTGTCTGTGGTTCTGTCTGTGGTTCTGTCTGTGGTGCACCTGGAAGGAAGTTCTACCGAAAAACAAACATCTGGTGACAGAGAAAAAACAAGTTAAACAAACTGAATACTGTCACGTTTAAAAATGATTAAAAACTGTGAAAACAACGACAATTATCTGTAAAATCACGATGATTTAGATAAAGTGAAAAGCCAACCGTTAAAATAATAAATGACACGTTTTTATTCATTATTATGAACATTTTTAACCACTGAACGTCTGAATCATGACGTTTGTTCTGTGATTTTACTAAATGTCATCTGCAGTGAAACAAAACTGGAAAAACCTTTTAATAACAGCAAATATCAGTAAAATAATCATATTTTTGCTGATTTAAATACAGCATTAAAAAAAAGAAAAAGTGTAGTTCTACAGTCAGACTTTGTACAAGAACAAATCAGTAAAAGTGTGTTTCTGAGATTTTACTGGATATCATTTGTAATTTATTAAGTTTCAGTAAATCTGATGAAATATAATAGTAATAAAGCTATTTTTAAATCCTTAATATACGTATTTATTTTAAATAATAATTATTTTTTGCTGATTTACATACAATTTTATAAAAGGTAGAATTCTTCAGTCAAACTTTGTAAAAGAGCAAATTGCTGTTTGTTAAAATCTCTGACAGTCAGCATGTTAATTATTATCTGTTATGAAACAAAACAGAAAACCTGTAAAATAACAGTTTAACATTTTTCTTTTAAATCTCTAGTATATATAATTTTCTTTAAAATAACAGCAGGTGACAGTAAAATAATGATATTTTACGCTGATTTAAAAACAATAAAACTGTGTAACTTTTATAGTTAAACGCTGTAAAAGAACAAATTAATATCAGTGAAAGCAGATGCTTGATGGACGTGATTCACAGTTTTTTTTTAGCAGGTATCAGCTAATTTAATACTTTTATTTCCTGTGATTTTAACAGATATTATATTGATTTTTTACCCTCTGCTGTACAACACGTGATGTGCTGCTGGTGTCCGCTGTGGTTTCACTGGTCTTCTCTCTCCTCCCTGCCGGCCTTCAGGCTGCTGCTCTTGCTCTACCTGCTCTACATCGGCACCTTCACCCTCTGCTGCGTGTTTCGCCCCCTAAAGGACGCTCCGGAGAACTACACCACGTCCGACATGGACAAAACCATCCGGGTCCAGAAGAACCTCAGCGTGAGTCCAAACTAAAACCACTTTATTCACCGCAACACACACAAAAAAAAACATTATAAATCTATAAAACAAATCTTTTTTTGGTCGGATTTTTATACGATGAGCTGCTTTTTCTAAACACATCAAACATTTCAGTAGAAATAATCTGAATCCTTTCTCCATCTAACGTTTTTGTTTTGGTTTGTTTTTTTAACCTGAAATCAGAACAGCGACAGAGAAATATAAGTTCTGCAGCTTTTAAATAGATGCTATATGATATATTATATGAAACTATAAATAATAATAGAATCTCTGTCTCTCTCATCCACAATAATAACCGTTGTCTTCTGTAGTATTACTGTCTCTGTAGTTTGTGTTAAATTGGTTTCAGTGTAATTTTCAGTATGTAAGCTTCATGTGGAGTATTTGATGTTATTTCTCTACTGCAGTGTTACTTCTTGCTTTTCTATTCCAGTCTTATTGTGGTACTTTCATTCTCAGTCGTGTATTTCACTTGTGTCTTCATAGTTTTTCTATCAGGTCTGCATTCACTGTTTATGATGTAGTTTATTTCTGAGCCACATCTGACACAAGAGCTTCCTTCATGACGTTTTCTTCTCATCTCGTGTCACCAGGAGAGTTATGTGACGTATGAGGACAGCCTGCGTCTGGCCGGGGAGGTCATCAGCGTCCTGGGAGCGCTGCTCATCCTGCTGCTGGAGGTCAGAACGCAACGCCTGACTTATATTTAGTCATAATGATGGTTGTTTTACAGCTGCACTGACACCTCCTC